>NC_081761.1:2302935-2520415 GCF_963082965.1 Carassius carassius
TATCAAAACTTAATTTTTGATTAGTAATATGCATTAAGAAATCATTTGAACAACTTTAAAGATGATTTTCTCAATATTTGGATTTTTTTGCACCCTCAGATTCCAGATTTTCAAACAGTTGTATTTCAGACAAATATTATCCTCCAAACAAACAACACTATGCTATATGTTGTGAGCATCTGCTCAACGTTTTTTTAGATAAATGAGAAGTTTTATCACTGCTTGCATGTTTATGCAGCCTAATTTCACAAATGAACTCGTAAGGTTCAAATTTATGATAATGTATTTTCATTTTGTATTCTAATGAACGGCAAATAAGATGAATTATTTGAATCTCGCTCGTTCTGTTCATCCACTCCTCTTCCAAACACACAAAAAGCTTCAATCAAGCCCTAAAGATGTTTAATGTATTTTGGATTGCGCACGATTTCAGTCAATCCTCTGAGGAGAGACAGAATAATAGATTCAGAGACAGCCGAGTCTAGTTCTCCTGCCTGGCTTAAAACGATGGCAAATTAGGACTCATTTACAGGGCGGTTTGTCTGTAGAAGCAATTAGTCTTTCTCTCCTAGGATTCAGATCACAAGGGAACGTGTGAAGAAGGAAAAGCTTCGTTTGCCTCTTTTATTGTTCATGCACATAGAAGAAAAACTGATTTGAACACAAACTTCTGATTTGGATGCAAATGTGTGGAAGCTTGTTTCTGCCGCAAAAAAAAAAAAAAAAAAAAAATAATAATAATAAAAAAATTAAATAAAACAAAACAAAATAAAATAAAATAAATGTTATTGTGAATTCAGAATTTTCCCCCACAATTCAAATTTTTTTCTCCCACAATTTTGAGTTTATATTTTGCAAATTTTGACTTTTCTCGCAATTACAAGTTCATATCTTGCAATTCTGACTTTTTTTTCTAGGATTTTTGACTTCTTTTTCATAACTAGAATATATAAGCTCACAATTGTGAGTTATATATTTCAATTTTTCTTGTGATGAGTTTATATCTTTCAATTCTGATATTTTTTTCTGTTGCCTTTCAGAGTTTTTTTAAGGCAGTTTTGACTATTTCCGAATGCCGAGTTCTGGTAGTATCAGGCAATTCTGAGAAGAAAACATCAAAAATGTGAGCTCAAAAGCAATTCCCTTTTGTATTTTGTATTCAGTGGCAGAAATGCATCACTGCTGGACTTATATCATGAGAAACAGGAGGATCCAGAATGATTAGGACTGTTTCTGGGATTGAGTTCAAGAGTGAATTCAATCAAAATCAATCAAACATACAATCAAACCGGACTAGCTCAGATCTGTTGTCGTTACATCAGCTGACAGGATGTCAAACTGGGATGTGATGTTTCCACGGAGACCGAATGTAGACTAGAGAGATGAATGGCATGATGTAAATCAATACACAGTTATGAGGGCACACTAATTGATTTTATTAATGAAGTGCGCCACACTCCACAAGACAAACAGATAGATAATTATCATCTACTCTTGAGCTTTACAGAGCAGAGTTTAGATGAGGTCTGCGCTCACATCAATATGCTGTCAGAGGAGCACCACTGTGCACAAATGTGTACAATGGGTACTACAACATAAACATGGTTTATGAAGACACTTCCTGTCCCGGTAAAACAAAAGGCTTAAACAACATACAAAACGGTGTTTAATGAAATTAGTTTTCTGTAAGGGGTAGATTTGGGTGTACAGTTTAGTGTAGGGTGATAGAAAATAAAGTGTGTACAGTATAAAAACCATTATGCATGAAGAGTCCCCTTAAACCACAAATGCAAGTATCTCTGTGTGTGTGTGTGTGTGTGTGTGTGTATTAGAAAAACATCATTCTTTCTTACTGGCAGTTTATTTCAGTATTATTAATATTCTAATACAGTATTTATTAATAGTCTGACTTTTGAACTCATTTTCAAACCAGAGTAATTTGAGTGAAGTGACATTCAGCCAAGTATGGTGACCCATACTCAGAATTTGTGCTCTGCATTTAACCCATCCGAAATGTACACACACAGAGCAGTGAACACACACACACACACTGTGAGCACACACCCGGAGCAGTGGGCAGCCATTTATGCTGCGGCGCCCGGGGAGCAGTTGGGGGTTCGATGCCTTGCTCAAGGGCACCTAAGTCGTGGTATTGAAGGTGGAGAGAGAACTGTACATGCACTCCCCCCACCCACAATTCCTGCCGGCCCGGGACTCGAACCTACAACCTTTCGTTTGGGAGTCTGACTCTCTAACCATTAGGCCACGACTTCCCAAAAATTCCCAATTTCATATAAGTATAGTTTAATATATATATATATATATAATTTTTTTTTTCAGTTTATGTTTTAGTAATTATATGTAATTTTGCATTTTTTTTTTTTTTACATTTTGAATTAACATTTGTATTTTTTCATTTTATTTTACCTCTAGTTTAGGTTTTAGTAATTTTTGTTTGTGCTTTTGCATTTGTGATATTTTTATCTAAATAATTTTAGCTATTTTTATTCCATTTTAATATTAATATTAATAATAATATTTCTGTTTACTTAATTTTAAATGTAAAAAGTTGTAGTCATTTTATGTAATTTTGCATTTTTATATTCTGATATTTTCTTTATTATTATTTGAATTAGTTGCCAAAGCAATGTTTTGAATATTGAATATTTTATTTTAACTTCCTTTCAAATACTTTTTTTAATGTGTGTTTTAATTAACATTAACACTTCAGGACAGATGGAAGCCGCACAAGATTGGTATTTTTGTGAAGACTGGTTTCTAAACCCTAAGAAAGAGAAGTGAATTAATCAATGAATCAACGGATGAACATTCATTCGAAACATTAAAATAAAGTAAATACAAACATTTATGCTCAAATGCTGCATACTGTAAACTGGTTAAGAAGAACATGAAAAAGCATGTAATATGCAATGATAAAATGCATGTGTTGTGCATTTTTTTTATTTAGCATATTTGGCAAATGTAATAAAAAATGTTTTAATGTTTAATTGTATTGTATACAGTATTCCACGTACTGTTACATACTGCACATTCTGGCAAATGCATTAGATCATCCAATACTCTTACAGAAAAGATGCATACTAAGCACAGAAACTGTGCAATAAACTATCTACATTTAAATGCAACAAGAAATTAACTGCACTCCAAGGCTGTTTAAGATGACATGATTCAGCATTACGGGCTGCAGCAGAAAGCTCACATCACAGGCAGTGTAAATGCAATTTGTTTTCTTATGCTTCCAGTTGTTGCTCCGCCTTGTTGTGATTTTCTATGAATATCTAAACAGCACCAGCACAAACATTGCATACATTAACACCAGGTTGCCTTTATCCCTTCAAGCACTAGATGGTGCTCAAAATCCTCGTTAAGGAGTCACCGACAGGAAATGATGGAGAACAAGAGAAGGTTTTGCTCTCAAAATCTGACCAAATTATTAATTAAAGCCAAATCCTTTCCTCGGGACTCGACAAACAAATAAACTAACAACCGGCAACAAGGATTTAGAGCTTCTGAATCTATGCCGATAATATCATTATCAACAACAACCCAGATATTTGTACAAATGCACAAATTGAATTTAGATTGGGCACGAGGGCCAGAGCATTTCAGCAGCATGAAATGATTCGATGGTGTGAATAAGGCCAGACTTCAGGAGAGGTCATGATTAATACATTAAAAGCTGCAGAAATCAATATCAATTGAGCAAAGGGTGTTTAATATGAAGGGCCGGCCCTTGATCACTGCGTGCTTTTTATCTGAGGCCACATTAGATTCCGGAGGAGCTGCTAACACAAGCACTAAATGACCACATGATAGATTAAAGTCTATTATAAAACTGAGATGTACAGTCGGATTGGAAGAGTCACACTCATCGCTGCTGTAAAACAGCTGACGTAGACAAACCTGCTCTATATTAAAGCCTGCCGCTCTTCATGAGTCTCGAGGAAAGTGTGCTGGTGCTTTACTAAGTCATCAGATGAGCCGTTTTCACCGGCTGGACCAGAAGACGAGGGAGGAAATCAAATAATAAAGTTATTTAAAAAAGTATCTATTTTTACTTATCTTTCACATTCAAAAATTAAGTTGTTCACTGATAATCTTATAAATGTAGATTTATAAGAATTGTTTATCCCCCCCCCCCCCCCCAAAAAAATAAAACAAATAATAATACATAATTTTAATGACAAATTAAAACATGTTGTTTCAATTATATATATATATATATATAGTGATAAAAACTATTTACTGACAAATTAAAAATTATCATTTTAATGACATTATACATTTTTGTAATTTTTTTTGTAGCAGATAAATTAATATTTTACTGTAAAATTTAAAATTATAATTTAAGTCATATGTGTGCGTGTGTGTGTGTGTGTGTGTGTGTGTGTGTGTAATGAACAAATAACAAACTAAAAATATTTTTGTAACATAAAAAGTATTAGATTATATATCATGATGATCATCTACTAATTTTAATGAGACATTAAGAATGAACATTTTAGATATGTGAAATGCATTATAAAACGTATTTCTTTATGCATATTTTTTCTACACATATTTTAAAGGGTCACCAAAATGCCCTACAAAACATCCTGCAAGTCTCAAAAATGGAAACTTTGTCATTAGTCTAAAAACAGCTTATATTGAAGGCAGTCTGCTCTATGATGTCATAGTGTGGATAAGCTCCGCCTCCGCAGAAGATGATCAACACCTGCTTCGACATCACTGCTTGTTTAGCCCCGCCCACCGATTCACACACATAGTGTTTATGACAGAGGAGAACGTGCAGAAACCAAATGACAAAGATGCAGTGAAGACAACAAGATGCTGCCTTCCTTATGATCCCAATCTTAGGAAAGAGTGAATGAACTGTTCCAGAACACGTCAGTAAGCACTAGCTTCTCTTCTCGTTTTGTATTGTTTTCTTTTTATTTAATATACAATAAAAAAAAGGCCTGTGATGTGAGTCCCAGTTCTCATTCAGGACATCCTAACACTCTCCACATCAGGTTTGGTTGAACGATTCCCTTTAAAATCAGCAGATGGACGAGCCACTGCAGTCCCACAATCCCCTGGGGCTGACCAGAGGACACACCAGCGCTCTCTAACTGATGTAAACAGAGTAAATCCGAGTCCACCTGTAAGTCTGCGTGATTGTCTGCATGTAACGAGTGTGTGTTTGTTTGTTTTATTCCTCAATCCCGTGGGCAGACTGCATGAATTAATGTCAGCTTTCACTCGCCCCCTATTTTTACGTTTGCTAATGAGACATGAGACTGGAGAAATGTAATTAGGATATCCAAATCAATTAGAGCACATTATTCCTACCGCATTAAAGCTCAATGCAGACTTTCAGGATTGTACAATTCGTGTCGTACATAAACGCCAGCCCTCCTCCTGTGATATTTCCATTAATAGGTGCAGTGCTTAAAACGTTACGACCACCACTATTATCTTTACAGCAGCTGTTTTAATTCATTAATGTATTATGTGTTCATGTCTAGGCTATTTTATTAATAAAAGTCACAGGGCAGCGTTGAGAACATGTTTCTGTGTATGCGCAGTGCAGTCTCAGACTCTCTCTCTCTCTCTGTGTGTGTGTGTGTGTGTGAGTGATGTTTGTGTGTATAAATAAAAGCAGCACATTAATATAGAACAGTAATTAAACTGATTTGGAACTACCTGTGCATTAAAGCATCGTAATGCATTCCTGCCAGCCAATCAGAATCCAGTATTCAGACCATGCATACATATATATATTCCACGGTTTAGGTTTAATTTATTTTTACTTTACTAACTTTTTACTTTATTTCTATAGAGTAACTCTAGTGCTGTGACAAACTTATTTCAATATAAATATACATTTTAATTGGAAATTACGTAATTTTAGTTACATTAATTTTTTTTGTAAAACACTATTTGTACTATGAAATATTTTATTTATATTTTGAACAAACATTAAGTACATTAAATTTAACAGTTTATAAAAAAATGTTCATATAAAAATCTACCATTATGTATTATCACCGATTCATACCATCCGGTTTTAAGCTATAAATAAATGTATAGATAAATTGAATTAATTCATTAATTAATTGAATGAAAATATTTAGTTACATTGTATACATTTTTATAAAACTTTTTTATTTATTTTTTTATTATAAAAAATATTAGTATTTTTTTATACAAATTAAATAAACTAAATTAAACAGCATATCCAAAAAAAAATAAATAAAAATAATTCTGTCATTATGCACTTGTCATTCCAGTTCCAATGATTATTACTTATTTTTTTTAATTATTATTATCTTATTTTACTATTGATTTGATTTTAATGCACAGTTGCTATAGCTGCTGAGGTTAACATGTTGTATTACAAATAAATGTTTATCTGTATATTTAATAAAATCTTGATTTTTGACTGAAAAAGCTCCATAGTTTAATATATTTTAAGGCTTCTGATGCCACTATATATGATTAACAGACAAAACGGAGGATTTTCATAGAATACAGTGTTACAATTCAGTCTGTTACCCTTTAAAATGTATCCAAAACACATCAGAACAACAGATTAAAACAGATTTCTGAGTGAACAATTACTTTATAAGACGACATGAAACCTCCAGGATTTACTCTGTAGCTCAACATTGTCAGCTTTCGAAATGTGTTAATTTAAGACAGTTAACTTAAAAAATCTCTTAACACTTACGTAAACATTTAAATAACAACACATTACCAGAGTCAAGTGTCACACTTGCACTTTCTCTGTTTTAAAACACAATGTAACTTGTCTAAATCCAACCGAGGTGTCTGAAGTGAGTGGATTTTCTTGGTCTTGGACGTTTGGTGAGTTAAAATCAAGTAAACTTAGCACTTAGCAACACATAACGATGTGCTAGAAACCATCTTAGTAACCATGCAACATCCAAGCACACACATTTCCTTCATAAAATACACTGTGAAACAAACCTCTCTCGTCTGTGATAGAATAGGATTTAATGGCAGTATAAACAGACTGTTGTGTGCGTGTTGTTATCCTTAAGTAAAGACTGACTGCTTCCTAACTTAATTAAACAGGCCCTGTGGAAAAGAGACAAGACGAGACGAGAAGAAAAGAGGTGAATGCAGGTCAATCAGGAGACAAAAACATTTCATTTAATGCTGCTTTTGTTTACGTTTGCATAGTGAATAGCAGATAACAAGCCAATTAGAATGGCCTCTGATGTCATCTTTTAAAACAACGGTAATGATGAATGATCAGAAAGTAATACAGTACAGTTATACAGTAAACATTAATTAAAAAAAAAATTAGTGCATGTTTCACTTATGAATTTTAGCTCTGTTTTTGATTCTTAAGTCAAAAAAAAATGGACGACAAGTGAGTGATAGTACATTTGATTACAATTATTATTATTATTATTATTTTTTACATATATAGCCTATAATGCTTCAAAAAAGATATAATAATTAACTTAGTTTATATTAATTTAATTTAATTAAATTTTTTCTTTTTTTACTTCACACTAATATATAGGCGACAGTACACAATGACAGAATTAATTTTTTGGTATAAACCGTTACATTTTGATTAATTTGTATGAAAATAAATAAGTAAGGAAAAAAAGATCACAATATATGTGTGATATTATATCATATATGATATGATATGATATGATATGATATGATAAAGTGAGGCTGTTGTCCTGTGAGCTCTGATGAAGCTCTGTAGGTGTGTGTTTGTGCTGAAGTACAGTAGTTTCTGTGTGTTTGCTGACACATCTACAGCATTACTGATGGTCCCGTCACAAAGCAGCGCTGCACGCTGATACATTACCGCTATGTGTGCTAAGATACCTAAAGAAGACTTTGGCGAAGTGGAAGTCATCCTTCCATTTAGACAGTTTTGCCTCCTGCAACATTTGCTGGATGACAACCTAGATAACATGCATTAGCAGAGAAAAGAGCTCAGAGGAGCTTCTGAGGAAGGTTATCATCAAACACCATTTGTTCAGAAACATACGCCACTGTACTGATAACAGAGAGAGAGGGAGAGGGAGAGAGAGAGAGAGAGAGAGAGAGAGAGAGTGAGAGAGAGAGAGAGATGGAGGGAGAGAGAGAGAGAGAGAGAGAGAGAGTGAGAGAGAGAGAGTGAGAGAGAGAGAGAGAGAGAGAGAGAGAGAGAGAGAGAGAGAAAGAGAGAGAGAGAGAGAGTTCTTCAAGAAAGGTCTCGGGAGGCCAGCGCTTTCCTCAAACCTCAAGGAAGAATTTTACTAAGAGGTTATTATGAAAGATTTGCAGGCTGTGATCAAAATGTATGACATGTCTGAATACGGTTTAAAGCCCCGATTTGGGTCATTGTTATTTTTTTTTCTTGCAGTAAAGTAATTTAGATTAAGTAATTTATTTTAAAATAAAATACATGCAATTTAAAATGTTTTTCTTTTTCTTTTATTCTATTAAATGGATAGATGTATAGTTAATTCTATTTAATTAATAAATAGTGACAATTATTTAAAAATCAATAAATAAATAAATAAATAATAAACTAACGAACTAGATTAAACTAGATTGTGGCTAAAATTGCCATTAAAAACAAACAAACAAATAATAAATAAATAACTAGAGCTGTTGGTTGGGGTGAGTTGCAATTTTATTTGAAATTATATTTTAAAAACTTACAAACAAACAAAGTAGTGAAGGGCTATGTACAGTAGTTGCAATTTGAAATGTAATTTTAATAATACTAATAAAAACTAGACTAGATAGTTGGGGCTATTGTTATTTAATCTAAACAAACAAACAAACAAACTATAATCTCTACAATAGGCAAGTATAGGGGTTAGTTGCAGTTTTGAAATCTTATTTAATTATATTAATTTTAAAATATAAAACAAACACATTAAATAAAAAGCATAATGTACTCAAGGCTAGATGTGAGGCTACAGTTTTATTTAGTAGAAAGAAAAAAATAAAGAAAGAAAGAAAAAAAGCAGTCAGGGCTGGAAAGTTTTGTGCAATAGATATAAAATTGTATTATTATATATATATGTATATAATTATAGATATATTTAATTTTTTAAGTAAATTATTTAAAGTGTCAAAAATTAAATTGTAAAAATTAATGCATATATATATATATATATATATATATATATATATATATATATATATATATATATATATATATAGGCTAGTTTATGCAATAACAATAACTTGGTAAGGAAAACTTTTTTTGTACTATTACACAGTTAATTTCCACCATGACGTAGAAAAATAAATTAAAATGCTGTCACGTGTCACAATTGACTTTTATCAAATGTTCCACTTTCTTAACAGACAGAAAATCAACAGTAACTTGATTATGCATTTCTCAAAATGAGACTAGTGATTTTATTTCTTTTTCAAAAGCACTCCAATTCAGCCCGTTTGTGGAAAGTGTCAGTAAAACTCAATATCTAGATTCAAAAGAGCTTGCTTTAATATGCTTGAACTCTTCTGTGTCCTGACCACACCTCATCATTCATTCAACACTTTCACTGTTTTTATCCTCACCTGTAGCTGATATCTACACAAATGAGAAACTGCATCATTTATGCTCCATTGTGTAAACGCTTCATCCTGACAATGAAGCCATAGATGATAATCAATTGGTATTCATCTTTAGTTGCTGCTGCACAAATGTTGGTCTGATGCTAATATCATCGCTGTGAGATAAAGAACCACTTGAGCAGGACAGTCAATATATTCAGCTCTCACACATTAAAACCACATCACTCTTTGAGAGATCAAAGCATGAGAAAATCATTAGCATTAGCATCCCAAATCAACCTCAGAGACGTTAAATGTGCTGATGTGAACGTGCAAGAAGCAAGCTTTTCATTTTTATGTAATTTTACATCATATGAACTGTGATTTGAACAAATATGGTTCGAGAAAAGTTGTTCTGACATTATTTACTCCACTTTCATTTAAAAAGAATCAGTGAGTAAGTGAGTTGAACTTGAGAACTGGTTAAGTCTGAATTTTGAACAGATCTTTTAGATTGACTCACTGAGTCAACTTGTAAACCAGATCAGGCTGTTTTGTTAAAAATTAAGAACCAATCACTTAAGTTAAACTAAGTTAACTAAACTAAGTTAAACAGTTAAACTCAAGAACTAGTTAAAGTTCATGGCTTCAGGAAAAGTCATTCCACATCTATGGCCTTGCTTTTTTAATTGACAAAGTTTCCTCTGCATTAGAAAATAATGAATTTACCTGTAGTATATTCGTCGACTTCTCAAAAGCTTTTGATACAGTCAACCATCATATTCTATTGAAAAAAATGCAAAAATATGATTCTCATGATGTTACGCTTGAATGGTTAAAAAATTATATTTTAAACAGACAACAGTTTGTTTGTATTAATGGATGCTATTCCAACACATCCAGACTACTTTGTGGGGCCCCTCAGGGGTCCATTCTTGGACCATTATTATTTCTTATTTATATCAATAATTTATCAAATGTGTCAAATATTCTTTTCCCAATAATGTTTGCAGATGACACAACTTTAGTTTATTCTCATTAAAAAATAAAAATTTTCTGATTAAAAATGTAAATACTGGTTTAACTGCATATGCTACATGGTTCAGATTAAATAAATTATCGCTGAAAACAAAGAAATCTAATTATATAATTTTTAGTGGAAAAAAAATCATATTCTAAGAACCTCTCAAAAGTCAAAATGGAGACTGTGGAGATATCCCAAGTCTCAACAACAAGATTCCTCAGAATTTTTGTTGATGAGAACTTGAATTGGAAAACACAAATTGACTGGGTTAGCAAGAAAATAAATAAATCTATTGGTATAATTAGGAAGATTAGCAATCTCATTACTACAAATTGTCTTCTTACACTCTATTACAGTTTAATTTATCCATATCTTTCATATTGCAATATAGTTTGGGCAAGCCCTTTTCCTTCTACACTTCATAGAATTTTGGTTCTTCAGAAACGTTTTGTCAGGATTGCAACCCGATCTGAGTCACATTCTTCATCTGTGCCTCTATTTCAGAATCTTCAGATACTTACTGTGTATGATATTAATATCACTCAAATATGTGTTTTTATTTATAAGGTATATTTTAATTATGAAAATATCCCAGAGCACTTTAAGACTTATTTTAAATTTAACTCACAGGTTCACTCTTATTCAACTCGTCAATCCTTAGATCTTCATCTTCCAAAGTTTCTTACGTGCAGAGGTCAATTTACTATTAGATTTAGGGGTACCAAATTATGGAGCAGTTTTTCCCACTTAGCAATAAACTCCTCCTCATTAAAATGTAATAAAAGATACAACCCAAATTCCGGAAAAGTTGGGATGTTTTTAAAATTTTAATAAAATGAAAACTAAAAGACTTTCAAATCACATGAGCCAATATTTTATTCACAATAGAACATAGATAACATAGCAAATGTTTAAACTGAGAAAGTTTACAATTTTATGCACAAAATGAGCTCATTTTTTAATTTTGATTTCTGCTACAGGTCTCAAAATAGTTGGGACGGGGCATGTTTACCATGGTGTAGCATCTCCTTTTCTTTTCAAAACAGTTTGAAGACGTCTGGGCATTGAGGCTATGAGTTGCTGGAGTTTTGCTGTTGGAATTTGGTCCCATTCTTGCCTTATATAGATTTCCAGCTGCTGAAGAGTTCGTGGTCGTCTCTGACGTATTTTTCGTTTAATAATGCGCCAAATATTCTCTATTGGTGAAAGATCTGGACTGCAGGCAGGCCAGGTTAGCACCCGGACTCTTCTACGACGAAGCCATGCTGTTGTTATAGCTGCAGTATGTGGTTTTGCATTGTCCTGCTGAAATAAACAAGGCCTTCCCTGAAATAGACGTTGTTTGGAGGGAAGCATATGTTGCTCTAAAACCTTTATATACCTTTCAGCATTCACAGAGCCTTCCAAAACATGCAAGCTGCCCATACCGTATGCACTTATGCACCCCCATACCATCAGAGATGCTGGCTTTTGAACTGAACGCTGGTAACATGCTGGAAGGTCTCCCTCCTCTTAAGCCCGGAGGACACGGCGTCTGTGATTTCCAACAAGAATGTCAAATTTGGACTCGTCTGACCATAAAACACTATTCCACTTTGAAATAGTCCATTTTAAATGAGCCTTGGCCCACAGGACACGACGGCGCTTCTGGACCATGTTCACATATGGCTTCCTTTTTGCATGATAGAGCTTTAGTTGGCATCTGCTGATGGCACGGTGGATTGTGTTTACCGACAGTGGTTTCTGAAAGTATTCCTGGGCCCATTTAGTAATGTCATTGACACAATCATGCCGATGAGTGATGCAGTGTCGTCTGAGAGCCCGAAGACCACGGGCATCCAATAAAGGTCTCCGGCCTTGTCCCTTACGCACAGAGATTTCTCCAGTTTCTCTGAATCTTTTGATGATGTTATGCACTGTAGATGATGAGATTTGCAAAGCCTTTGCAATTTGACGTTGAGGAACATTGTTTTTAAAGTTTTCCACAATTTTTTTACGCAGTCTTTCACAGATTGGAGAGCCTCTGCCCATCTTTACTTCTGAGAGACTCTGCTTCTCTAAGACAAAGCTTTTATAGCTAATCATGTTACAGACCTGATATCAATTAACTTAATTAATCACTAGATGTTCTCCCAGCTGAATCTTTTCAAAACTGCTTGCTTTTTTAGCCATTTGTTGCCCCCGTGCCAACTTTTGAGACCTGTAGCAGGCATTAAATTTTAAATGAGCTAATTAAGTGGATAAAAGTGTAAAATTTCTCAGTTTAAACATTTGCTACGTTATCTATGTTCTATTGTGAATAAAATATTGGCTCATGTGATTTGAAATTCCTTTAGTTTTCATTTTATTAAAATTTAAAAAACGTCCCAACTTTTCCGGAATTCGGGTTGTATTTAAAAGCCCATTTAACTACTGTTCTACATTTTTAATATAGATATTATTCCATTTTTATGTTATGATCATATTTTTTTTTTTTTTTTATTAGGCTACTGTAATCGTCATTAAAATTTGTTGATGTTATGTGTATGTATACATGTACAGTATGTGCATGTGTGTTTTGTGTGTGTGTTATGGATATATGTATCTCACTAGTTTGTTGTTACTTTTATGTAGTAAAATGTTTTTATTTTCTATGTTTTTTGTTTTGATTTTATTGTAATTATGTCTATAGGTGGAGGCGTTACATAAGCCCAGTTGGGGTTTTTTGTCTCTTCCTGCACATCATTAAATTGATAATATTTGTCTTATTTTTGTTCGGATATTTTATGTTTAGTTATTATTATTTTTGTCATTTTGTATGTTAAGGTGCAAATATAAATAAAAAAAAAAAAAAAAAAAAAAAAAAAAAAATGAAGTCGGATTTGTGAACAAATATTTTAGACAGAATCACTGAGTCAGGGAGTTGAATTCAGGAGCCGGATCAGTTTGTTTTATGAACAAATCTTTTAGACCGAATCACTGAATCAGTGAGTTGAATTCAGGAGCCGGATCAGTTTGTTTTATGAACAAATCTTTTAGACCAATTCACTGAGTCAGCGAGTTGAACTCAGGAGCTGGATCAGTCTGATTTATGAACAAATCTTTTAGACCAATTCACTGAGTCAGCGAGTTGAACTTGAGAACCGGATCAGTTTGTTTTGAGAACAAATCTTTTAGACCGAATCACTGAGTCAGCGAGTTGAATTCAGGAGCTGGATCAGTCTGATTTGTGAACAAATCTTTAAGCCAAAATCACTGAGTCAGTGAGCTAAACTTGAGAACCTGGGCCCGATAACGTTCACTCTTAGCGCGCGAAGAAGACATCGAAAGATATATCTTACCAAAGTTGTTGATGTTTCTAAGTGTGTTCCCCGAAGTGTCCCTTAGGAAGCTTATTAGCACGCTGCCTCTTACGTCCGACGTTACAAGAGCGCTGTCCAAAGTCAGGGTGCTGAATTAGTTGGCATCGATTGCTCATGAATCGATTTTCCACTTCACATGAAGGTGCATTACAGCGTTAAGAAAGACAACACGTTCTATGCAAATGACACATTCCTCAAATTATTACAGTAACATTTATTTTAACATAGTTTAAGTTATCAGTAGAATATAGACTATAAATTAAATTATCAAATGGTCAGTAATATGTTCACACGATAGGCTATGTTGTGACGGTTAGACGAACCGGGTATCTCTCGCTAATCATCCACCCTTCCTTATCCCGTTGTGCCGCTTTTTGACATGGGTTTAACGACTTATGAAAATTATATAATACACTTTTATATTAATGGTAAGGTACTTTACAATCAGAATTGATTGGCAAGCAGCTGCAGTTACTTCTGTTTAATGCGGTATTGATTGCAATTGGTTTATGTTTTTAATAAAAAACAACCTATCTACAATGAACAGAGAGAGAGAGAATTAGATACAAAATATGCTAGGGAAGCAACGTAAACAAGGGCACCAAGCTTCTCGTCAGGGAACTTGAAGATTTGCTGGACCTTGCCACCAAGTCGAAGATCACACCCCTATGGTCCACTATAACCTGCACGTTTATGGTCGCGTATCCCTTTCGCGATATTTCCTCCCGATCAATCACTGATGGATTACCGATAGGGATGAGTGTGCCATCCACCAGGATGTCCCCGGCATGGCGCAGAAGGGCGTTGGTGACTGTGTGGACACACCTCCACACTGAGGTCTTGATTAGGCCGTAGCCCTCTCCCACGACCTCGATGAATCTCTCTGTAGCAAAATAAATAAATAAATAATAATAATAATAAAAAAACGTAGCGCTGGGCTTCAGGGCTTAAAGCAGAATTCCGCCGCGCAGGTCTGGGAAGGTCCAGCTGCTCCACAGTGAGTTGTCTTGGGAGGGGATTTTTTTTAATATAGCCACGTCAGGCAAAATGTCAAAAGGGCTTAAGTTTTGCCGAATAAAAAAACTGACATGGACTAAACGGCTCCGAGTCCGGCTCCGTCTTTGATTCAATACAAGGATATGTTGGATCGCTGCCATAGTTGGTCGCTTACTGGACACCACCATGCTTACCCATTTATAGATCTTAGCCATTTAGAGCCAAATTGTTTGCCAGATTTTAATTATCAAAAAAATGATTGCCAATTCGCTTTAATTACATTACGAAAAAGCCTAGGCTAATTACCACCATATTAGTTCTGTAACCACATAAAGTCAACTTCATAAATAGGCCTGTATCCATTGCGAACATAATTTATTATGAGTCTTAAAAAATAACAGAAAATCATTGTTGAGCCACAAAATTGTCAACATACCATAGTTTGACTTGTACTTCGCTCTGCTGATTTCTAAAGACTGCTGTACAGTAGCGTCATGAGCTCAAATAACGGTAAGAGAGAGCTACGAATGGTCCAGACCAACCTTACGAAAGTGTGACTTACAGAAGATATACTTAGCGTACGAACGTGTCGGGAACCGAGCCATAAGGTTAAGAGAGAGGTTAAGGAATAGGTTAAGAACTACTTAGTGATAAGAACGTTTTGGGGAACCGGGCCCTGATCAGTTTGTTTTGAGAACAAATCTTTTAGACAGTAAGTTAATTTCCAGAATCAGATCATAAGAATCACATTTTTGTTGATGAATCAGTGCTCACTATTTATAAGTCAATATTTTCAGTGAGTATGCAAATGTTTTACGGATTGGTTTTATGATATTTGAATGATTCTTCTAATCAGTGCTTAATTTGTAAATTGCGAGGTCCCGGAACAAAGCGGGGTAACGGATCTGGCATGTGATTACAGGTGGGAGAGGTAACGGAACATTCGCGCAATCACATTGCTGGACCAGTTTAAGTGATTTTAAGAGCGTGCATCAGTTGCATTTAGGGTCTGTAAGGTCAGGTTATTCCTATACAGTATAATATGTTTAATTAATATTTAGTATATTATATTGGAAATTGTTAAATACGATATTATCAAATTGTGTTGACTTCTGATTAAATAATGAATATGCAGTTATGCAATAATGCACGCTTTAGTTAATATTTGTTATAAACAGACACATTCCTTTAGGTTTTTGGCTGTAAGGTGTGTGTGTGTGTGTGTGTTTTACACTGAGCTCTGTTTTTAAAGGTTCAGCTGGTTTAAAGACACCTGACAACAGGTCAAACTATGAAGATGGAGCTTCTTTGGGATTTCATATGACAGCTGATGGATGTTTTCAGACAGCCTCCTGTCCTCAGGACTGCATTATCATCTCGGCAAGGTCAGGAACTGTACAGTCATAACACGACCACAGGTTGACATATTAAAAATGACAAAACCATGGGAAATGGGAAAACAATGGAGAAATTCCAAGGCCAACTATTGATTGTTTGATAACTTCTTGTTTGTGAGAACCTGTCTATTATTTGAATTGTACATATCATTATCATTAATAATATTCTTTAAATAATATTAGAATTACATAAAAAATATTATTATTTTTATTTAAATGATTACAAATGTTAAATATATGATTTTCGGTACGTCATTTCTTGTTTAAATTTAACACATATGTATATATATATATATATACTGTATATGCATTAAATATTCTGAGAAGTAATTTCTTGTATTATGAAAGACCTGCTTAAACCATCAAAAACAGCTAATATTTAAAATGTTATTAACATTTCAATATTATTAATAATATTAATTAAATATTTGTTATTATTATTATTATTATTATTTCAAATATATACATATTAAATATAATTTTTGCTATTATTATATATTTTCTGTTATATCTTGTTTTTGATATAACATCTTATATTTACATTAATTATTATTATTATTATTTTTAGACATGTAAAAGTATTCTTAGAATGATCAAAGAGCCGCTAAAACCAGCAAAAAATATTGAATAATTGAAATGTGAATATTATTGTCATTAATAATATAATTTAAATATGATTAGGATTATATTAAAAGCATTAATATTAATAAATGATGATGATAATAGTCTTTCTAATAATTATTATTATTAAAAAATTTATATTTTTTTTAAACATATACACATTAAATATTATTTTTCAGACATGTAACTGTGTTCTGTATAATACCATAGTACATGAATATTGTAATCATCCAATACCACAATCTATATCAAAGTAAAATGGAATTACATAAATATATATAACATATATGTATTTTATTATTTCAATAATATCAACCCTTTGCTTTAATTAGCAACAGGCAAATATGGATGCATTTCTTTTTCTTTTTCATTCACCTGCAGCCCTGAGAGTGAAAAGCACTGGAAAAGTGTTCATGATTATTAGTAAAAGACAGAATTAGTGCCACACCATTTGAAGCAAGAAAAACAGCATGTCAGTGAATTCTTCATCATTCATATGTTTGAGTAACTGCAGACAGCCTTCAGATAACACAGGCTAAACCAAAGTCACTTAGGAGAGCAAATGTTATTGCATTCTCTGGTCGCGGGAATTATTTCACCGTTTGCTCTGGTTTGCAGGAGATGAGCAGAAGTTGAAAGCCAGGCCTAATGCATACTGCAAAAATCATCTGCTTTATTCACAGCACTGTGAGAAATTCACACTGCGCGTCTGGAGCAAGGAAAGTGTGGAAAGACTTTAATCACGCTAAATGATTGAAAGCCTCTAACAGCGATGCTGCGTTTCTGAAGCTTAAGTCAATCAATAAGTAAAGAACAGGGAAAAGACAAAGTCGAGGAATTTATCGCTCTCATGCAGCACACAGCATTTCTTAAGAATCTCTTACTCTGAGAGCTGATAGTTGAAAACTAAAATAGAAATGAGCGCTTGTGGCTAATTAGATGTAATTAGCCTCAGTCGGTCCAGATGATTCTTATACACCTGTCAAGACCCTCAATTACATCTGTCTTCTGCTCTTCAGAGGGACACTGATCCAGTAATTACACAGGTACATCTCCATATGTTTCTCTTAATTATCAATCAGAAATATCTAAAGACAAGATCTATTTATAGCAATATTTACATTCATATTAAAGCATCACACAAAAAAATAAGGACGCCGATAGAGGTACATTTAGAAGATAGTAATACCGTGGTACTCTGGAATATACAGTAGTATGAAATGATTATCATATTCATGTACCATGGTATTTGCATAATGAGTTATTTTAAGAATACCATTTTATATGTCCAGTTTAAAAAATAACAAGAATAACAATACAGAAAAAGTTAATATTTAGTTAATATAATTTGAACAATAAATTAATATAATATAATATCAATTAAATAGTATTATAAATAATAAAAAGAACATGTAAATAATAATTGAATAGACATATAATGTAAATATAAATAAAAAATAATATGAATAATATTTAAGCAGGTGTATCTCCCAGAGAAGAATAACTGGGATTGAAAAAAAAATAAAATAAAAATTGAACCAAAACTAATATTTAATAATAACAATGATAATGGAATATAAAAATTCTATTTACATTTAAAATATTATATACATAATATATAGCTGTATATTAATTCTAAATCATATATCTACTTTACATCAAATAATATATATATATAATATATATATATATATATATAATATATATATACAGTATATATATATATATATATATATATATATATATATATATAAACATATAATATAAAGGATTTACTAGTTAATGCATAAGATCGGATTCGTCATTTTATGGAACCATTTAATGGAAAAATTGTATGTAATAATACATTATTTTGAAAACATAAAATGTATAATAAATGCCACCAAAAGCAAAATGAAATTTTAATAATATACAAGTAGTAACAATAAATATAATATAATATAATATAATATAATATAATATAATACAATATAATATAATATAATATAATATAATATAATATAATATAATATAATATAATATAATATAATATAATATAATATAATTCTACTTTAAATTGTATACTTTATATAAAAAACAAATGTTGTTTGTTCACCAATCTAAGGGGTTTTGCAGGTTTAAGTCTGGTGGTTTCATTGGCTTGCTGGTCTCTGTTTTCTCGGCAGGGATTTAACAACAGAGTTGCACCAACACAACTTCTCTAGCATCCCTGGAAGTTATTGTAGTATCACACTCAAGGATCCCAATCACAGACATCTGAGAAAGATGGAGAAGTCCGTCAGCAGAGTTTGGCGTGATTCAGATCGACTGAACTGCTTTCATCCCGAAGCAAGCAATAAAAGAACCGCAGTTCACTAATGTTAAAATGCAATCATATAAAAAGCCAGCGTTATACCAACATTTTTCTGCCTCGGGGGGAAGAGAACTTGACTGGATTAGATGAGGCGCCTCACCTGCGGGAGCTCGAGCGGTTTAAGACTCAGTTAGTGCGACTGATCCCAGTGAGATCTCCGATTCTCTCTGTGTCACTATACTAGCCTCCCCTGCCTTCTACAGGAACGACGGTGTAAGATGAGGGAATAAACAGCTCAGGCTGGTGCTGAGCAGATAAATGATTGAACTAGCACACAACCTGAGAGGAGATTATCAAATGCAATGAGCTTCCTGGGCACCGCTACATTCGGTACAAAGATGTGTGCATCTATGAGGAAATTGCTATCAGTCTGTGAAGGAGAGAGAGAGAGAGAGAGAGAGCGAGAGTTACTTAGCTGGAAATAGCCTAATGAATGGCTTTGCTTGTGAATGATGCATGGGAGGAATTCTACAGGTGCTAATGCATAGATATGATTTATAATCCAGCAGCTATGACAGTAGTGTCACTGTGGAGGGATTATATTAGTATTAAAGGCTTCAACTTTTTATGCAAAGCGTGTCTAAATATAACGCTATCATCCACACGTTTCTTGATTAGTTAATCTCAGAAGTTTTCAAAAGAGTTTCACATGTAATAGACCGCAACAAAACAAAAACAAATCTGGTACCAATGCGGCTAAAAATGTAGGCAGGCACTAATGCGCTCCATATTTATGCTGCATTCCAGTTGTACTCAGAATTTGGAAATTCTTTAAAGGAACTTTTTTTAGACTCCATTGAGTCCTTGGAATTTCAGAGAAATCATGACAACTCCAACTTCAGAATCCAATTTGGCTGCTTTAGTGCTTCAGCAGTAAAAAAAAAATCCAGTGACAATATGTTGTTTATTAGCACATGTCAACATGTCTATCCGGTCCACTTGGGTGTGACGTCGTTCCCAGCTCCCGATTTCAAAGAATTATTTCATATGCAAAGATGTTAGACAATCAAAGCAGTGGGCGATTACACTGAAGTCTTTAAAGTGAAAATGGCCTTTAGTTTCTAAACTATGACAGTTTTTGATGTAGCCTATACATTTCCAACTAAGGAAACAACATACAACTTTCATAAATGCAGTTCATGGCCCTTTTAATTGCACCCAAATGCATCGATTTCTCCAGACACACAACAGCAGGAGTCACAAAGTTAAATAAGATTTAGTTACTGAGGTGTTTACGGCTGTTTTCACACAGTTCCATTGCTTTCAACCACTAAAGTTTGTGTTCACTGAAGAATCAATATCAATGCTGATATATACATATAGTTTATTCTTTATTTAGATTTATGTCCCTTAGGATGATTTTCGAAGAACCTTAGGATGGGTTATAATAAAAATAAATCAAACCTTTCCCTTATTTTAAGCTTGTCTTACCTAGATAGATATATAGATATATTATTTATTTACTTAAACAGTATGTCTGTGTGGTTACACACACACACACACACACACTCTCTCTCTCTCTCTCTCTCTCTCTCACACACACACACACACACACACACACACACTCTCTCTCTCTCTCTCTCTCACACACACACACACACACACACACACACACACACACACACTCTCTCTCTCTCTCTCTCTCTCTCTCTCACACACACACACACACACACACACACACACACACACACACACACACACACACACACACACACTCTCTCACACACACACACACACACACACACACACACACACACACACACACACACACACACACACACACACACACTCTCTCTCTCTCTCACACACACACACACACACACACTCTCTCTCTCTCTCTCTCTCTCTCTCACACACACACACACACACACACACACACACACACACACACTCTCTCACACACACACACACACACACACACACACACACACACACACACACACACACACACACACACTCTCTCTCTCTCTCACACACACACACACACACACACTCTCTCTCTCTCTCTCTCTCTCTCTCACACACACACACACACACACACACACACACACACACACACACACACACACACACACAAACACTGTTAAAGTACACTTACTGTACTAATAACTCATTATTAATAACTCAAAGCATCAGTTTTCTCACCATGTGAAGCTTAATTAGATCTCACTTTTTTATAATTAACTACAGCGCAGCCCACATGAGCTGTCACTTCTTTTTTTTTGCATACATGATTCAAAATATCTGAACAGTAAATCTGACGCTAAAGCTTCTCTTAAAGAGAACTCAACTAGTGCCAACAGAGCTAAGCATTGGTTCAGTTCCCAGGAAACACATGAACTGATCAATTGCTTTATTGTGTTGTAAATATCTTTGGATAAAGCATTTAGCCATTTATGAAATGCACTAAAACATATTTTCACGATAGAACCTCATTTATTTTGCATATCTGTCTCTTAGTAGTTAAAATGAATACAGATCATGTTCCTCATGCATGTGAGGAAGTCTGACATCATTGTTATAGCAACCAATGTATGTAAGATATGAACAATACTTCTGAACAAACAGAACTAATTTCATAGCTTACAAAATTACACTAATTAAATATGCACTGATTTACATATATTTTGACAACAAATCTTTGAAAGTCAGGTTCAAAAAACGTATTTGCATGGTATATCTCTTTTTATCACTATAAATCTGAAAAAAAAAAATACTGTTTAAGGAATAACGTATAAATTATATATGAACAAACCACTTTCAAGTTTGGTTGCTGCTGAAACAGTGAAAAAACATTTTCTTCAGAAAACTACTTTTAAAGACACTTATTGTAATTGAAATCTACAGATGCAAATAGATAAAGTGCAATTAAAGCAACACTTAAGAGTATATATCAGATGTTTTCTTTCCACTAAGAAAAAAATCTCAAAAATGGCCAATGCATGAAAAAAAAAAAAAATCCTGTATGCATTCATTGCAAGGCTTAAAACCAGCAACCCTTTGCCCCCTAACTTCAACCACTACGAAACGCTACTCTATTACTGTCAGGACGACTTCTAGAGAACAAAATCCAAGATTGTAAATAAATCAAGCATGCCAGATCTGAAGGACATAACGTTTTTACAAAGTGAAATGCCTTTAGAATCATCTTTTGTGTTGAGGATTGGCAAAACATATGATTACCCCAACAGCTCTTTAGTCACTGCACTTGTGTGTGTTCATGCCCAACACAAACCATCAAACACGCTCTTAATGGCCCGTTGTCCATCAGCAGAGACCACTGAAGCGACTGCAAGGATTCAGTCAAAGTCCCTCCACTCCAAACCAAACTACAAAACGCTCTGATAAACCTGAAAGTATTTAAAGAGACAAGATAATGAATTGTTCTTTACCTGCATTTCACAACACTTCAATCACTGTCACACACGCTCAGCGTGAAGGTATTAATATAGACCTGGGAAAGTTCTCCAACAGAGCACCGGCTGTCATCCTATTCAGCCGAGGCAAATCTCAATTAAATTAGCCTGAATAGGTGCATGCCGCCATGAAAAAATGACAATTCAGTACCCGGTCCTTTATTTAAAGGAATATGTTGGCCGGTTGTTACGGATTGGATGCCTAGAGGTGCTGCGTTTGCACGGAGCTTGAGGTAATTTCGCCACCCAAATGTAATCAACCAGAAGCACATTTAATTTCCCTCTACACAAGTGAATTAAGGCTGCGATATGTACGCACAAAGAGGAATATGATAATGGAGGAAATGGGGAAAAAATTAACTGAGGAAAAGTTTTAATTAGATGACTGTCCGAATAATTTGTTTAATAAACTGTTATCAGAACGATACAAGACAATTATGGCTGCAGACTCTTTTACAATTTCATTAAGTTTACAGCTTCACAAATTGGTATAACAAGCAAGGACTTGAAAAAAGTTACATTTTTCAGTTTGTCACTGGAAAATGCTTAAAAGTTGTTAAATAATCAGTCAAATGCACTGACACATTTATTAAAGCACAAATAATACTTATTTAGGGTGATTTTGCTATGAGTTTTTGTGAAAGTCAACATAGACTTTTATATCAGAATATAGAAATAATTGAAGTTCGGTCATGATTGACAGCACTAACAGTTTTATTTGGGAAGCATGTCACACAAAGGGTTTGAAGACTGATGTTTTTGACCTAAAATAAAGAAATCTTTCACGCTCCCTGACTATTTTCTCAGGCGGCAAAACATGATTCTTAACACCTTATTAATCAGAGTTTCCCAAAAGCATTGCAAGACTATAAGTAGATCATAGAGATTCTTTTGGGAAGTTCATATCAGGGTTTCTGCAGGTTTTATGAAGGTAAATTTAAGACTTTTTAATTACCTTGTTAAGACCAAGTAAAGAAAGTTTTCACGCCCCAGCCCCACCGAAAGATATTTGTTACTTTTAAGCATAAACAATCAAAAATCAAGCCTTCATATTTAAAATTTGAAGTAAATCTCAAGTAAATGCATCTTTGTTTGTAAATGCACATTTTTATTGGAAAACAACAACAACAAAAGACTGACAAGGATTTCTGAGGCATATGCAATGCATGCGATAGACGATGACATTCTGCTCTGATTCAAGACCTGTTAAGGCTTTAATTTTTGGAAGTTCAAATTGAGACTTTATAAGAATCCCTGATTAATATCTTGTTCTCCACTGCTTTTTGTTTCAGAACCAATATTTAGCACACCATGTTTCCTGGATCCTAAAGCACATAAATTGCATCATTTTTTTCTAGTGTTGAAATGCCTTTTCTGTTCAGCTTAAATTGCAGAATCAGCTGTAAGATATTCCTGATTAATTCAACAGCAACATTGTTTCAACCAATGGTGTGAGTAAAACCAAACACTGAAATTAATAAGTGACACATTTCCAAAAACATGTTATCAAGCCTTGAGCTGAACATAACCAGTGATTATAATTTCTAAATAACTCGTGAATTTCAAAGATACTTGCCAGTAATTAACACACTGTGTTCGCATTCACTGCAAGTGAACTGTTTATTTTATCTGAGCATGTAGTTTTGGTTTATATATATATACCGGATATATTTTTTTAAAGGATGAGGATATGTTTAATAAGTCATGTTTTTCCATGACTTTAACTCATCTAAATCACTTAGCCAACTTTAAGTTGAAAATTTAAGTTGAAGTTACAGACATTTGATTATACTTAAGTTCAGTTGCTACCTTTAATTTTTAAGTATTAAAATTAGTAGTTGCAAATTTAAGGCTAATATTAACAGATACAAGTTAAAGATACAAACATTAATATTAATAAACACAGTATTGCTAATTTTTAATTCATGATAACAAATGAAACTACTTGAAAAGTCTTAATGTAATCCATTTCTTTCTCTGTAATCTATTTCTATACGATGCAGTCTCAAATTCATTTTTCCCAGCTGTCCTCAACATTTTTGGGTCGTGACTCACCAGTTAACCCACTGTTCTACAGAATAGACAGTGATGAATAATTCACAACGGTGAAGAAAAAATGAATAAATTAAATTCAACCTAGACGGCACATGCACCTTCTTTCTCTTGCTCAGAAATGTAGATGTTCATATGCTGTCGATTATTGCACATGATCTTTTTCTTCAGAGCTGAAACAGATTTTTTCAAAGAGCTCCTGGTTTCTTTAATTCAAAAGCCCATCTGTGAGGGTACAAAACGCCACATCAGATAATTAATCCAACAAGCTGTAGAATAAAAGAAACAGCGGCTCAGTCAACGAACGTACAGTAACCGTTAGTTTTTGAACAATCAACCATGTCCGTGTGAACATATGCTGGAGAGACGGTGGAGATCAGACTTATTAGACAGATCAGGAGACAGCACAAACATGCATACAGACAAAACCATCTGCAATTTGATGAAAACGGCGACAGGAACAAGAGGCCCATGATGTACAGCAGGCTAATGAAAACGTATGTCTCATCACAGGACTTCCCCAGCGCTCGGGCCTGTATCTAATGGCACTGTCAAGGCGAAACAGGAAAAACACAAGACGGGAGATCAAGGCTCGGACGGCTGAGACAAATGACAGAGGTTAGGAGTTACACGGAGCATCTTTCATCGCGTCCTTCCCAGCATCCCAGCATCACAGCAGAGATGAGAAAGAGAAGAAAAATTAGGTACTGTTGGGTGCTCGCGCTACGTATGCATTAGAGAGGAAAGCAATATGCACTTTTACATTTGATAAATGACTCTGCTGGGATATCTAATCCTCTTCCTCCATCACCTCTCTGGAAAAAAAAAGATTAGCGCAGGCTTATTTTAGAATTCAACTCCCTTAGTCAACATCTATTTTATCCATGCAAACGAGATGGGAATTAAAAGTACATTCGCTGAAATATTGCACTATTGGATTTGTAATGAAATTATATTAATTCACGTTTGCCAGACAGTGAGCTGCTGCAAAGATACACTGACTTTTATATTTAATGGCATGAAAAGGCTTCAATTTAATTCTGCTTCTCATCCCGGCAGCTAATAGAAAGCCGGGTTTTAGATATAAAAACATGGTTAGCAGTGCTGGAGAAACTGCTCTTAAATACAGCTTACTCAAGAAGTAGTTCAACTCAAGTTAATTTACTCATTTTAAACAGGTGTTAGTCGCGTGACAAAGTGCTAACAAAAAGCAACATGAGGAAAAACAGTAAATAACCTTGTTACTGGATAGGCAACACTATTTTTAAATGCCAAAGTGATGTCATCCTACAGAAAACGTAGTTAAACAAGTTCACTGTGAAAAAAATAAATAAATAAAAATCTGAATTTCAATGAAAAAAAGGCTTTTTATACAGTGGAAAACTGTAATAGATCTAACAGAATGTTTCATGTATTTTACAGTACAATACTGTTTCAAAATTAATCTTATAATAAGAGTGAAAAACCATACATCAACACAGAATCTCTTGTGTGACATTATATAAGTTATAAGTTAATGAAATGCAGTTTTTAACTGTAAATTTGGCAAATTTCTGACAACCACAGCTGCAGTATTTTTTTTTACCGTAAATTTCACAGATATCTCTTATAGTGTATCATTGCTAGCTACCCAACTCATTGCAATCACTATACTAAAACACTGTATACAATTGGTGTTTTATAATGATTTGACGTGTCTCTCCTCCATTTGCTACTAATTTCATACTGACGTCTTATTCCTCGTGCATTGTAGACTAGGAAACACAGGAGTAGTTAAATGTGATGCCTACAAGGATGTAGACTTGAACACGTCTTGATTGAGACACTAAACATTCATGGTCTAATAACAAAAATGCACATTTAAATATTTCATATATATATATATCTCATTCAAAGAGTTTTCTTTATTTTCATGACTATGAAAATTGTAGAGTCACACTGAAGGCATCAAGGGCTATTTGACCAAGAAGGAGAGTGATGGGGTAACTCTCGGGGAACTCCTTCAAGACTGTTGGAAGACCATTTCAGGTGACTACCTCTTGAAGCTCAGCAAGAGAATGCCAAGAGTGTGCAAAGCAGTAATCAAAGCAAAAGGTGGCTACTTTGAAGAACCTACAATATGACATATTTTCAGTTGTTTCACACTTTTTTGTTATGTATATAATTCCATATATAATTCCACACGTGTAAATTCATAGTTTTGATGCCTTCAGTGTGAATCTACAATTTTCATAGTCATGAAAATAAAGAAAACTCTTTGAATGAGAAGGTGTGTCCAAACTTTTGGTCTGTACTGTATATATATATATATATATATATATATATATATATATATATATATATATATATATATATATATATATATACATATAATACTGACTGTACATAAAGCTCCATTAAATTTCAGTCCATTCAATTACTGCTCTTTATTGCACAGCATAAAATATTGTTTTATGGTGCTATGGTAATGAGTGGTTTGATGGTTAAACCCGTTCTACTCGAGCTGCTTACAGTCTGAGCCACAGCAGCATCATGGAGGGGTGAATCCGTGCCAAGGATGTCTACATTACCAACTGACGTCTGATCCCGCGGCTCAATACCGGATTACAAGAAAGAGGACAGTGAGGTCATGTGCAATTACTCAAATGAAGCTCTGCAAACGGCACTACATTAAAGGCCTCTGAAAAAAATCCAATTACGCCAAGGCTTGAAGACTTTGTTAACAATTAAAGTGTCATACATTATAGGGATTGGAGATGCAAAGGTTGCCGGTTTGACTTGGGATGAGTGTTAAAAATATTACCATATATTTGACCCAAACTGAAATATTGAATATTATAAGGATAATATTGTTTAATAGCTTCTAAAGAACCTTTGTGGTAATAGAGTTACACAATGAATTTTAAAGCACAATGGGTTTTTAAACTATTAGCTGAACTATTAGTGCAAACTGTTTTATCATTAAATCCAGCCAATCATAACAGAAGAACTTGCATATATAATTAGCTGTTTAAAGGAATAGTTCACCCAAAAATGAAAACTTGCCATCTCAAGCCATGCAAGACGTAGATGAGTTTGTTTCTTCATCAGATTTGGAGAAATTTAGCATTAGATCACTTGCTCATCAATGGATGCTCTGCAGTGAATGAGTGCCGTCAGAATGAGGGTCCAAACAGCTGATACATTTTGTAATATGACAAAAGCTGCATGTTTGTACAAATTTATCTTCAAGAAATGTTTAAATTCAAAACATTGTTTCTAGCTAAATATCCTCTGTCCATATATTTCTCCCGTGAAAATTTCATCTGATTTCAATCAGGATAGAAATCTGCACAGATCAAGCACCGTTTACACACCAAAACAGTCCAAAACAGGTTTACTTTTCACTGGAGGAAGTGTTATTATAGACTTGTGTTTTGGCCAGAAATGATGATTTGAAGCTAAAAATGTCTTGATGATGGATTTGTTTCAAACAAACACACATCTTTTGGTTTCTCAAGACAATAACTGGTGGACTGGAGTGGTGTGGATTAATTGTGGATTACTGTGATGTTTTTATCAGCTGTTTGGACTCTCATTCTGATGGCACCCATTCACTGCAGAGCATCAATTGGTGAGCAAGTGATGTAATGCTACATTTCTCCAAATCTGATGAAGAAACAAACCCATCAACACCTTGGATGAACCATTGCTGTAACTCACTCCATGTTGTTACTGCTCACTTAAAATCTTAAGTGGCAACAAGCTTTACTTCACTGAACTGTGGTCAAAATGCCATGCAGTAGTGAATTATAACCAAGCGAGTCTAACTTTTTGCATGTGACATGATATTAAAAAGGTAATAACTTAAAGTTGTCAGAAAAATCATGTTTTTAACCATGTTTTCAATCTTGTTTTCCCTGGCGGGCATAAATAATGGTGGATTGTGCAGTTAGCGAGGTTGAACGTTAAAGCAGGTAATATGTTTCAGAGGCAGGCGGCTTCTCATGGGTCGCATTAGCCAGAATCGGCTGACACAAATCAATAGCAAGACAGATGCTTCACCAGTTTCATATTTTCATTTTAAGCAATCTCTTATTAATTTGTGTTCATATAAAAGCCATTTTTCCAGACAAGGGTGAAACTATAGATTCTGCCAGAGGCAATCAAATGTTTATCAGATTCTTTCTCATATGTTGATGGGAAGTTTTTCAGAAGATGACATGAGACTATAACCTCAGGCCCATTGGCTTGAATCTGAGAGACACATTTTGTTTCTGGGTTGTAGTACAAATTTTTTGTGCACTGGACAAATTGAATTCTGGTCTGCCCTGCTAAAATGGAAAGTCGCATGACGCATTTACAGGACGGGATGCCATGTTGATGTATTCACATCATCAATCAGCCTGGCACACATTTTACAGAGGAAACTAGATTTTTACATTTCTCAAGAAAAGTGAATCATACTGGTGTGTTCCGAGGGCTTGCTAGGTACAGTTACAAGTTAATCCCATTTCCGAAAAAAAAAAAAAAAAAGTTTATGGTTAGTCATGTCTCAGTTATGAAATTAATGAAATTAATAATAAAATGTCTGGAGTATTAAATACTAAGTCGTAATTATGAGATAAAATCAAAATGTCAAAATTATGACAGTCATAATTACTGTATGAGAAATTGAAATTATGACATATTGAGCTATAATTATGAGAAGAGATAGTCGTAGAACTTAGATGAATTAATAAGAGGGTAAGTCATAATTATGGCAGTCTAATTTATTAGATAAATAGTCATAATTAATGACAAGTCAAAATTATGACAAACAAATATAGTTATGTGATGAAGTCATAACTGGGAAAACACAAAATCATAATTCCTGCATAAGTCAAAATTATGACATATTAAGTAATATTTATGAGATAAAGCGTCAAAATTATGAGTCATAATTATAAAAGGTCAGTTGAGACAAAGCGTCATAATTGTGACAATTAGTGTAACTAGACAAGTCAGAATAATGACATAAACTGTAATTATGAGATAAAAAGCCATAATTATGACATATAAAGTCATCATTAATGTAAAATGAGCATATGAAGTCATGAATATGAAATTAGTCAAAAGGATGAGATATTAAGTCACAATTATGATTCAGATTTACTAGGTAAATGTTAAACATATGAGATAAGCCACAATTTTGACATACAAAATCATAATTACAGTATGAGACAAGTCAAAATTATGACATAAGTTGTAATTATGAGAAAAAATATAATAATAATTAATAAATATAATAAAATAATTATAGCTTACAAAATTATAATTACTGTTTAAGTCAACATTATGAACAGACTCATAATTATGAGTCATAATTATAAAATGTCAAAATGAGATATTAATAATAGTACAATTTATGGGATAAATGTCATTATTATGACGTACAAAATCATAATTTGATTTAGTATCTAAAACACTTTTTTTTTTCATGTGTTCCAAAATCACTAACCATAGCAACAGTGACACATGCTTAGCAACACCACTTATAAGTGGAAAGATTGGAAGGATTTGTATTTTTTTACTCCAGCGATTGAAGAAAAAAACAAACCCTCATCGATGTAATCACTGACGGCCAAGCAGAAGAAGTCTGTGTGAGATTTGTCGCTGAGGTACTTATGTTGACACTTTCTTAACAAAGAAAACTCGGCGCGAGATTGAAGACCGGATGGATAACAAAGGCAAACAAGAACACCGGCCGCCCGTTTCACATTGTGAGGCGGCAATCAGTGGTGACACACAGCGACTACATTCAGAAACGAACACGCCACACTTTGTCATATCCACTCAAAATAAAATAAAACAGCAGGACGGCTCAGTGCTACAGTTTAACCACACAGAGAGACAAAAAGACAGTTCGCTGTGAACGCATTACGTTTAGAAACCGATGCATGACATTTCTATTTACATCTGCTTGTTACTTTTGTGGATGTCAATGCTCAAAATCTTTTTTTTGATTAGTTAAAATTTCCTGTAGTCCCCCCCCCTCTTTTTCTAGTGTGCACTTCCGTAAAAATGACACATTCAGAAATACAATCTCTTATGTCTTTGTAGTGTGTTTTGCTTGCCTTTATGGCTCATGCAACATCATGTCTTTCTGTAGGAAAGGAAATGCAAGCTCTTTAATAGCTCAGTTGTCACTGATAAATGGAAAAGAGATGAATGGAGACATTTGCTAAAGTCTTTTGCTTCTCAGATGTTTCTTTTCAGAGAAAGACCTCAGTAATCGCCTCCAGAGATCTCAACAATGTCTCAGAGTGGCAGTGTGCCTACATTTTGCAATATAATGTGTGATTCCAATATGAACTCTATAGTTTTAGCTAACTATTTACTCACCTGTTTTGTTTTTTTGTTTAGTTTTTTAACTCCACTAAGGCATTTGAGAAGAATTCTCCTTGGTCCACTGTAAAATTGATTTATCAAAGATTATTGGAGTACGTTTTATTTCGGTCTCTCTTCTTCACATTTCCTTGTTTAATTCAAGGCATTACTTGCAGATTCTTTGTAATTATTTGTAATATTTACTAGCAATTTCTGACTTAAAATTGTTTCATTACTATTTTTTTTTTCACTGCAATTTACTGAAAAAGTGTCGAAAACATTTAACTAGTAACACTTTACAATAAGGTTTGTTAACTATTGGTTAACTATATTATCTTATACCATTTTTAATTAAAGTTAGCTAATTCATTTACCAGCGTTAACAAACGGATCTACAATGAACTACACTGTAATATATATGTATATATATGTATGTATATTATTTCAGTTTTTCTAATTCAGAATTTAATGTTAAATTCGAGCCTGTCTTTATTTTTAGTTTGTATTTATTTACACTTAGTATTTTTTGTGCTTCAGCTTAAAATGATTTTAATTATGTATTTCAATATGTTTTTATGTAACATTCCGAACATGTACCACATTAATATATTAACATAGTTTTTTACACAGTGGTAAAATGCATTGGATTAATTGTAATTATCATGGTAAATGGATGTGGTACTACAGTAAATATCAAAATACCTCTTTGTGCACATTAGGAATTTTAAGATTTAAGAATTTTTAAACATAAATTTGCAGATCATCTCAATAGAAGAGCACTTTTTTTTCCAGTGTATTCTTTTAAACAATTTTTTCTGTTGTTGTTTTTTTATTTCTGTACATTAAACATAGAATTAAAAAGTGCAAAGACATGCATTTCAAGATATATTTCACATATCATATCGCATATCATATTTTTAGGTTGCATCGTCCAGGATAAACTATAAGAGGTGGTTTGAAAAAGTGATGGTCACTTTGCATGTCGGTCAGATGGTCTCTTCCTAAGTGGGCATTTATTGACCAGAATAACTGCAGAGTGCATGAGATTTGCAGCAGTCAAAAGTCTGGCAATGCGAGACTATCCAATATTAGGCATTTGTAATGCGAATACAGAGGAGAGAATGTAAAAATAACATGCATTAGCGAAAGACGTAATCTAAAAGCCTCTGTGGTCCCGGACTGGACGGGCGTTTCGAGGTCTCTCTCGGGTCTCTCCATCTGTGTGAATGGACCCGCAGTGCCTCTGTTTGGACCTCGGCCTTTGAAGAGCTCTTCTGTTTGTTTACTCACAGGACTCAAATTGCCTGTGATGCCTGGTTAGATTTCCATCAGGAGCTCGCTGGAGGTCAGAGCCGAGGCCTGACCTTGGGTCCGGTTTGTTCACAAAGCCGCCACAGAATTCACTATCGGCCGAGGAAACCTGATCCTGGATCAGCGATCTTTATAATGGCACAGCGAGCTGCAGCCGTTGACTAAAACACTATCTCAGATCATTTGGGATTGTAATTACATCAATGCTGTTTGCGGATCTGTGCCGTCTTTTAGTGTATATTGAGTAAATTTAATATCGATCATGTGATCTGATAACAAACTCGGACATATATTATGCAGCATCCTTACAAGAGTAAAACTAAAGGTCCCAGGATACCGTTACTGTATGATACTTCACATGATAATGAAAAAAACAAACAACACAGATGTGACAAAGGATTCTACATTTCTTCATCTCCTAGAGAAATAATAGCATCTAAAGCACGATCACAAATTATTTTAATCCACCAAGTACAGAAACCTATATGAACATGAAAATCATTCAGTACCAGTGTTATTTTAGCATTATTTATATTATTATTATTATTATTATTATTATTATTATTATTATCATTTTAGTATATGCTTTTTTCATTTTTATAAGTTTTATACAATTATTTTTAGATACTTCTTAATAGATACTAGATACTTAGAGTATGAATGCATGCATTTTGAATTTGGTGTTTGTTATTAAATAAATAAATAAAAACAATTAATGAAATAATTCATATTAAAACAACATTGTCAATATTATATTAATTTAAAATGATAATAATAATAATAATAACAAATAAATAAAATAATCATAATTAATAATGTTATAACAATGAATACAATGATTATATAATTATAATAATTTCTTTAATATTAAAAATAATAATGCATGTCATGCTTTTTACTAATATAAAAATATATATGCATCAAATATCGGTGCATATTCAACATTATAAAATAATGCAAGAATTCTATTTTTTTTCCAAATTATTATTATTATTTTTACAATTATTTAAATTATGTCTGTATATGAACATATACAGTATGTGCATGTTTCAAATATTTGCTTGTGACAACGATCTTTATAAAAATCTATATAAAAAAGATATGTTTTGAAAAAAAATTTTTCTAAACGAAAAGATTATTAGTAACTCTTGTTTAGTTATTTGGGATTTGAGGAAAAGTGTTTGCTAGTAGGAGTGAAGGAAAAAAAACTGTTTTGATTTAGCTTTCGCCTCGTGTAAGCATTTAAACAGCCGGTCCCTGTTGTACAGAGTGCTTGTAAAGGCCTGGCCATCAGAAGGACCTTGGATCTCACCCTGGATGAAGAATGAAACTTTATGCTTTGATGATAAAGCTTTCCAATACCCAGAGCAAACGTTTGTCGGGAAAAGCCATGACAGCAAGCTATTACTAGCAGAAGACATCAGTGAGGATGTCACCTGACTTCTCGCCCATGTTTGCTTCAAAATCCCTTTGAGGATGACTAGTGGGGACCTGCTTGACGTGTGTGTAAGATGAGACAAGACTGGATCCCAGAGAACCAGGATTAACAAGAAAGACTCTGCCCATGATTGATGCTGATGAGTCAAGGAATTATTTATTTATGTTTAGGTCCAGGAAATATTAAAGGCAGCAATTACTCTGTATTTATTGAAGGTAAACTATATTATGATTATTAATTGAATGTACTTTATTCTTTTTTTATCATGAAATATGTTAAATTATATATTTTTTATTATATTTAATTAGAATATTTTACTTTTAATATTTTCATTATTATTTAATATTACTGAATTATAAGTATCTATCTCTCTATCTATCTATATGTCTTTCTGTCTAATAATATTAATAATAATAATTATGATTATTATTAGGCTTTTTATTCAAATCATGGAAATAAATATATTAATAAATTATATTTTAATTTGATTCAAATTAAATTTTAAAACTATTAAACTATTAAAACTATTCATTTAATGAAATTAATAATATCATAATATAATAGATTTATAACATCATATTTCATACAGTATATACAATTAATGCTTGAACACTACTACTACTAATAATAAATCATATGTTTTATGGTTTTCACTTATATTAATATATATTAATTAAAATATAAAATATTCATATTAATATATTAACTTTTGTGCATATTTAACATTTGAAAATATTACAATCAAATTTCAATACATTTTGTAATTTTTATTTTTTGTATATTGATTGTTGTCATAATCATTATTATAATTTCTCTATAAAAAGATGTGTTCACGTTTTAGATATTAGTTTTTAACAGTGATTTGCATGAAAAATGTTTATTTATATACAAAAAAAATATAATATTTTGAAAATATATGCAAGTATCTTTTTTTTACCGATATATGTAATTTATGTTTATTTATGTTTATCAGATTTGGGTTAAGAAAACATTATAATATTTTTAATTTTGCAATATTTTAGCCTCCAACTAAAGTAAGCAACTCCAGTGAGCATATTATGTACCTGTTGGATTGCTCTGAGTCAAGTTGGTTTGTTAATATGTTATGTAGAAACAGAATATACTGTCACTGGTTAAAAAACAACAACAACAACAACAACAACAAAACACTTCATATCAATGTCTTCCTGTTTTGAGTTATCATGTTTTTTACAACTTCTATAATTGCTTCTACAACTATGCGTGACACTGCTATCATAAAAGAGCAAAAAAAAGCCTTTATGTTCACTAAATTGGACAGATATTTGGCAGCGGCACGTTCTGCTTGGAAATTGTTGGTGCAATATGCACTCAGCGATACCAACGATCTGCAAATATTCTTTGAGGTGTTTCATCTTTACTCTGTCTGGGTCTAAATCCTCATTGTTTACCTCCACAGTTCAATGGACTGGCTTAAATGTGATTTTACCCCTGATTTTCTCGCCGGCTTTCTGTTTTATCTCATCGAGAGGCAAACAGCGGACCTACCGCATCAGATCTACTTTTAGCAAGCCGCCTCGCAAACAGGCCTGGGTCTTCACAGCAGGGACACAAATCCTCCCTAATCCAAATTAACCCCTCCAAGTCAAATAAAACAGTCTGTCACACACCGTCTCGCTCGCCCGTCTCTCCTTTTTATGGCAGTGGCAGATGGCACTGGGAAGATGGACCTAAAAACAGCAATATATTAAACAGACAAAACAATTACTCTCTCTTGTTTGCTCACAGCCACATAAAACTGAATCTACACTGATTTACATTCAAATCTACAGTAGATATGCTTTATTAGATTATGTCAGCATTAACTAAGCATTACTTCATGCAAAAGTGAGATTTCGCTCTCAAATCAGTAAAGTCTGACACGTCAAGGGTTAAATTGATGTTAATGAGGCTGAACACTATTGCACTGGGTTAATTTACTTTAATCAAAGTCATTCTACATGCTCTGTGGAGGTGCATTAATTAATGCATCATTCATTTCTATACAGTTCATTGATCTGCACCCATTGATGATTTAGTGCAATCCTAAAGCTTTTAATTGCAAATGCATGTGACCTTCATCAGGCATCATCATATATCAAGTGTGATATATTTTCTGAAGGAAATGGGTGGTGCATCCCCATTCAAAACCTGTCGAATTTATATATATATATATATATATATATATACATATATATTCATGCAAGCATGCAATACAGTGACATTTTTTGCATGTGCCAAATATATGATCACTGACAAACAGACTGATAGCCAACATTACATGTCCATTCTGATTAGTTTAGCATAGTATATTATGGTGTGTAGATATGACTCATGCTTTGCATCTGAAAAAAGATTACAGTTTAACCTTTGATGTCAGTGGTTTGTTCAAATCATTAACACTAACTATGAGTGATAAGTTAAACCTGACTTGGCAAACATTTCTAAACATTGCTAGAGCAGCCACAATTTATAAAATGTCAAATATACACATCGTTTAAACAATATTTAGAGCCTCATTACCTAGTAAATGGCAAAAGCATCAATTTCACTTATGTAAAGTGAGATGCATTTACAATAAACCAGGTTTGGATTTTTTTTAATTTCCATTCAGGTTGAATTATCTTTTTGTTTCAATTAAATTTTAGTAAGTTTTAGAAATAATGTTGCGTTTTTGTATGTTTTGTTAATTCTTTAAATCAATTTAATTGCACTCAGTGTTCTTTTCATATTACTGCTACAGGTTTTGAATTAGATTTTATTTTTACAGTTTCTGTTTTCAATTTAATTGTACTTAGTTTTAGTTATTTTGTGTTTGAGTTTTTGCATGTTTCGTTTGTTTTTCAATTTATTTCAGTTGTGCTATTTTAGTATCATTGATACATATAGGTTTTAAATAGATTTTTTTTTTCACTTTAATTTTAGATATTTATTGTGTTTTTGTACATTTTGTTTAATGTTCAATTCAATTCAATTCTGCCCAGTCTTATTTTATTACTACTGATATACTGTTGTGCCCAATGATATTTTAGTATCACTAATATACTGTATTATAGGTTTAAATTAGATTTAATTTTAATTTGAAATTTTTAGTAATTTATTGTGTTTTAAATTTTTTTGTTCAATTTTAAGTTAAATTAAATTGCGGCCAATATTTTTATATCACTGATATACTATTATAGGTTTTTATTATTAGACTATATTTTTATATTTTATGTAGTAAGCTCTTTTAGTATTATGTATTATTGTTATTATTTAAATATGTCTATATAGTTGGTATTCTGTTTACATAATTTTTTTTTACATTTATTTTAATTATAAATAATTGTGCCTAAAACAATCTGTGATTAAAGAGTGACTCAAATAAATAGGTTGTGTATGTGATGATTCCAAAACCAGATCAACGGGAAAACGCTTTAAAGCCTGAGGCCTGTTAACACATCTCATGTAAGCATTTTTTCATCGGTGCTCATCACAGGTTACACAGTTCACACCATATGAGTGTCACATAGCTTCAGCGTTCATTTTCACACATTGCATGCAAAAAAAAAAAAAAAGTGTATATATATATATATATATATATATATATATATATATACACACACACATTTAATCTAAAACATGGGGGAAAATGTAAAGCCGACATTTCCAATTGGAAATTAATTGGATGGCATGTGATTAGAGTGGTGTGAAAAAAAAATCCCTCGGAGATTAAGGCAATTTTGTTTCTTTGCAACAATTTGCTTAAATTTATAATTTACATGCATTACAACGAGTCCATTTTGATTGTGCATGTGGACTTTGGTCACTCTAATATGAGTAAAAGAGGCAGTTGCTAAAAGAAACCCAATTATTTCTGAGATCTTAACTGTACTTTCAGTTGCTCTACTTTTGAATCACATTTTGCAATGAGACAGCAAGTTTTGAGGGGCAAACAAACAGCACAAACCTTGACATCTTTGTGTTGTCAAAAGCACACATAACCTTACCTTTGTTGTCACTGGGAATTCTGGGCTGCCCTACATTTGGCATTGTTGACATTGCTGAACATTTCATGTATGGTCCGACTCCTGTTGAGAGCGCCTCTCACATAAATAGTTCAAACTATTCCCCGTCTGAGTCGAACCCACAGCGTCACATATCTCGAGCAAAGCCATCCGTCTGGACCTTCGCTTGTCAGTTTCAATGAAAGTCTCCATCTTCTCCAGCCGTAAATGCAGGTTGTGTGCAGCGCTCAGCCTCGAGCAACACTTCACCATCTGCTGGACAATTCTGCTGTTATCTAGTCACTTTTGGAAGAGCTGCATGCAGCCTGTAGGAAAAATCACAAATGAGATTCTGAATCGTTTCTCCTAGACATAGATGAGATTAAACAGAGCAAATGGAGACTTTTGCTTAATTCTTCTGCTTATATGGTTTCAAAACACACATAAAACATACGATTTGAACTCCTACAAATTATCATAAGATCAAATGATTTTACAAATGAGATTCTGAATGTTTTCTAAACAGCAATAACAATAAACAGATGAGTTTTTGCTTAATTCTGTTAATATTTTAGTATTACTGATATACTGTTATAGGATTTGGAATTAGATTTTTACATTTTATATTTGTATCTTCTGTTTTGTAACCTATTGTGTTTTCTTATAATTATTTATTGATTTAATAGGTCTATATAGTTGTTACTCATTATTATTTACAGTTTATTATTCAGTTATTTTAGTTCAAGAAATGTTGCATTGGAACCTAGCTGAAATTGTTTAATTTTATATATATATATATATATATATATATATATATATATATATATATATATATATATATATATATATATATATATATATATATATATAATTGACATTTTTGTATTTATTTCATGTATATTTTATAAATTATAAGATTATATAATTTTACAATTTTATAATTTATTGATGACATTGCTTCTTCTCTTTCTGCTTAAAAATGATGACCAAGAGTCAGAAAATATCAAACTTCTGAGCAACAATCCTTTGTAACCTGTCAATCAAAATAGCATCAAAATACAAATTCTAGACCTTTAATATCTATCGATAACGCGTTTCTCACAAAGGACACAGCAGAAAATCGGACAGCACAAGCAGCCCAGCAGTGATTTTGATGGATGACTTTTAATTTAACAGGAAAGGTCACAAGCCACACAACCTGACATTGAAGAATCAGTGCTCATTACATGTTTTAGTTAAATTATTAGTTAAATGTCTTGTATAGTTGGGACTTTTTCACAGGAAAAAAGCAGACGTCACAAGCTCAAGTTTACGACAGCGATCTGCACTTATAAAATGACTGATTTCATTAGTTTTCAGTGAGATTCAAAGTGGCATCAGAGACGACTGCCGATAAATTGAAGTAAAGCGAAGTTTAACTTCATGCAAATGCACTTGCAATACTAGACGCATTTACAGTTACTTGCATAAAGATTTATATATTTCAGATATCTAGTCTCAATGCATTTGTTGACAGCAAAGGCATGCATATCTCTGGACATCTTCCTCTGTGCAAAGGTAGCAGACATGTTTGCCTGTCTTCTAGAAGGTTTGAAACATCGAGGTGCCTGAGGAATTCAAAGAACACACAAGCTTCCCAGAAAATAAAAGATTATAGGACAAGACAACATAGTCAAAAAGAAAGAGTTTCTCTATAGGACAGGACTGGATATCTGGGACAGGCTGCCCCAGAACAGGCACCACAAACGTCAAGTTGTGTTTGTTTGAGGCACAAAACAAGCACAAACTACCTTTGTTGACTATCGCTGGGAATTCTGCCAGTGCGAACTACCTTTCCGAGAGAACTCTATGTTGGCCTGTCTAGGACAAAAGAGGAAACTCTAGCAAAAACTCACTGAAGCATGAGCGTGGCTATTGCATGACCCAGAAACCAACTCTACATCCTCGGACCACTCTTTCAGAGCTTTGTCCATTTCTCACGTCGAGTCAGGCCACCCACTCTCACAGATAAGCGCTCCCGACCGTCTCGCTGCCTGCCAGGGGAGATTATGCATGTTTGCAACTTGAGCGTGATTTCCATAAAGCTTCGAAACTCAATCATCCCCCTTTGCGACGTCTGTCAGGCTGCAATGCTCTCACCTGTCAACCTCCGTCACAGCAAGAAGAAAAGAATGTAAAAGCACAGGAACTGAATGAAGACACCCTTGGAAGCGGATCTGTCGAGATGTGCTTTGCTATCACAGTTATATGACCTGTCATTCCCGTGTGCAAATGAAGAATGACACTGTTCGTATTGTGACTACACCATTTTCCGCCAATATGAGTGTGTTGTTACGAGTGATTCATATTGTAAGCAATAACAGACTGAAAATATATTCCTGACAACATGCCAGTGTGTTAAGGTTGAAATAACACGTTGGGTCAATGAGGCCTTATTTTCCTTCCAATTGAACATTCGCATGAATCACTGAATTTGAATTGCACTCAACCCAGACACTCAAAGCGCATGTAGTAGCTTCTCTCCATGGCACCCACTAGGATGATGCAAGCACAGACAATGTCACGGTGATGTCTTCAGCACGCTCTGGCGATCTGGCGGGGATAGAAGTCACTTACGCAATCGACTGGATTCAAATCAGCAGCTGCAAGACAGATAGGAATTGTATAAAGAAAATGTGATGTATGACTAACTACTTATACAATTAACAGGATACCTAACATAATCACATAAAAAACAACAACAATAAAACATTTAGAACAAGTTAAAAAAAACATAAAAAGACAAACAGACAGACAGAAAGATAGATCGACAGACATATGACAGACAGACAGACAGAAAGTCAGACAGATGACAGACATACATACAGACAGATGGATCACAGACAGACAGACAGACATACAGACAGACAGATGGATGACAGACAGACAGACAGACAGACAGACAGACTGATGACAGAAAGATAGACAAAGTGATGACAGACAGACAGACAGACAAACAGAAAGTCAGACAGATGACAGACAGACATATGGATGAAAGACAGACAGACAGACAGACAGATGGATGACAGACAGACAGACAGACAGCTGACAGACAGACGGATGACAGACAGACAGACAGACAGACAGACAGACAGACAGACATACAGACAGACAGACAGATGGATGACAGACAGATGGATGACAGACAGACAGACATACAGACAGATGGATGGATGACAGACAGATGGATGACAGACAGACAGACAGACAGACAGACAGACAGAGACAGACAGATGACAGACAGATGGATGACAGACAGACAGATGACAGACAGACAGACAGAGAGATGGATGACAGACAGACAGACAGACAGACAGACAGATGGATGACAGACAGACATACAGACAGACAGACAGACAGATAGTTGGATGACAGACAGACAGACAGATAGACAGACAGATGGATGGATGACAGACAGACATACATACAGACAGACAGACAGACAGACAGATAGATGACAGACAGACAGACAGATAGATGACAGACAGACAGACAGACAGACAGACAGATGGATGACAGATAGACATACAGACAGACAGATAGTTGGATGACAGACAGACAGACAGACAGACAGACAGATGGATGGATGACAGACAGACATACATACAGACAGACAGATAGATCGATGACAGACAGACAGACAGACAGACAGACAGATAGATAGATAGATGACAGACAGACATACAGACAGACAGATGGATGACAGACAGACAGACAGACAGACAGACAGACAGACAGACAGATGACAGACAGACAGACAGACAGACAGACAGACAGATGGATGACAGACAGACAGACATACAGACAGACAGACAGACAGACAGACAGACAGACAGACAGACGGATGACAGACAGACAGATAGATGACAGACAGAAGTTTAACATGCTAATGTTGTGTGACTGCTCATTAAATATGGATGATATTTTGTTATCATATTTTTTAGACACTTATGTGACAGTGGGTGTGAATAATATGCATAGATTTACATTATTTACATTTTCTCAAAGAAAATCTCATTTATTTGAATCTATAAGATTTGTAGAAGCCGGTTTGGGATTTTGTTTCCCGGCAAAACAATCTGAATAGAGATGAGCGAATGAAATCAATGCAGATCACTTACACCACGGTGACAAAAGATGCCACAGAGCTAAACCTTAATTAGCTGAAATAATGAGACCAATACAGAATCCAATCCAATTAGAAGAGAAAAGTCTCTTGAAGCGAAGCCTCTCTGCGGGATGATAAACACAACGGAACAACATTACATTCCTCAGAGAAAAGAAAACGAACAATACAAGGACTTCACCATCGCCATCTGTATTTCTAATAATGCTTAAACACATTATCAATTAAAAGATAGAAACACTTCAACCCAATAATTGAAGGTTGTGTGAGAGAGCAAGCCGAGGCTGATTTGTCATAGCATGTTGACATTTCATAGCATGAATAAACAACCAGTGATGTTGAGGTTTTATATATCTTTATGCTGCTCAGTCAACACATCTTCTAACGACATGCTGACTAGACAAATGAGAATGATGTGCAGTCATAAACAGCAGAGGTCATGTATCCTACTGAGGGAAAATAACCAGCAAATACTGGCCCATGGTAGTTAAACTGGTTTTAAGTACTTGTTAGTACTGGTCAGGCTGGGAGAGGCACTAGTCGAGTGGCTAAAACAGCTTTAAACCATTGAGCATCACCAAAACATATTTGGCTAATGTAAGCAGTATTTTATTTTTATTTTATATTTTAATAAGGCTCCAGACATAATGTAAGCAGTTCTGTCACTCATATCATAAATTAATGCAAAATAAACATAAATCCCTACTTACTTGATGTGCATGTACTATAATGAATTATATATCTTTCTATGACCCTTTTTACTGATGCTTTTTGTAATTGTGGATAAAGTTTCAAAACCTAGGCAGCATTTTAGGTCTTCAACAAGTGATGTCTAGTTATCAACACTGGAAAACATAACTGTTTTATTTAATAAGAATTTTGTGCCAATTTTTGTAAAAATGATTTGGTGTTCCTAAAATAAAATAAAATAAAATAAAATAAAATAAAATAAAATAAAATAAAATAAAATAAAATAAAATAAAATAAAATAAAATAAAATAAAATAAAATAAAATAAAATAAATTTACTTAGTTTATATGCATTACGTATATATTAGACTTTATAATTATTCTAAAGTGTTAGCAAAAATAAATAAATGAATTAAAATAAAGAAATAAATTGAGTTAGCATAATACTTCAATTAGTGTTCAATTACATAACTTTAAATGTGAAAAATGCACCATTATAAGTGGTAATTAAAATGTACCCATTTTAATAAATGTTGTAAAATAATTTTTCATTGTTAGTTTATAATGCCTACTGCATTAAACAAATGTTTATCAGTTAGCAAAATAAAATTAAATAAAATTCATTCATAAGCATTATTGCAAAACTAGCTAGGCAGAATTTTAGGTCATCACAGACACTACTGGTCCAGTTTTACATTATATTTTCAGTTTAATATTAATATACAGTTCCTATTTTGCATGTTCCAAAGACAAAAATGCATTTGTAATGAGCTCACAAAAATAAAATAAAATCAGAAATAGGCTTATAACAGGGCTGCAATGTTAAAATCAATGCAAATCCAATTGTTAACTTGCAACATGCTAAACTCAGACTAACTCTATTAGACAAAAACATGCATTACACAGTAACATGTCAACAAAGCGTGCAATAACAGCGGTGTTGTACTTCATATCAAACAACTCCAGGGAATGAAAGAAATTGTGCAATGAGCTTTGGAAAAAGCAAATAGTTATTTGTCAAAGGCCTGATCCATTTTGTTCTCTTTCACAGGTTTTTGAACACTTAATGTAGCAATGCTGGGTTTAAATTAGACATGGCCATAAATACACAGGATAAAACATTCAATTCTCACGGATACAGCTGTGAGAGTTCACATTTGAAGAACTGGAGGATGACACAGCTGTGTATGAACACACTGTAATACACAACAGCTGCTAAAACAATGTTTTTACAGATACAGCACACATTTATGATTTGAATGTCTCACTTTGAATGAGATGTGTTACTTAATTGAAAAATAAATAAATAAAATAAATCAGTACAATGAGGCCTTTTGTAATTGTTCAGAAGAGTTTCTCTTGATCAAGATGAAAAGATATTTGAAGTGAAATGATATAGCGCAAATGTTTTTCCTTCATAGAATACACTGAAATGGTTTTGACTCAGACGTTTCTCCCATGGTTTAATAGTAGAAATAAAAATAAATATGGAGAATAACATTGAGAATGAGAAATATTAATGAGATTAAGATCTCATATGTGACCAGTGATTTAACGATCATTTAATACTACTATAGTTTTGTAATATTTTAAGTTAGCGTTTAATTTTAATTTAAATTTTATTTTTATTTGTGTATATTTGTGAATATTTTTAGCATTTTATCATACTTATTTATACATACGTATTACTAATAACATTTAATTTGTTTTTATTCAAGTATTTTATTTATTTATTTATTCAGTTAATAACTTATTTTACTTATTTAATAATACAATAAAATAAAAGAAAATATTGTTTCTTCATAATACATCAAGAAATGTTCATTTACACAACTTGAAATGTAAAAAATGCATTTGTAGATTAAAATTGAAATTAATCTATGACTAAACGTTCATGATATTCTAATATTGAAAAAAAAATAGCTTATTGTAAACTGTTAGTAAAAATAAAAACAAAAATAGCTGTTCGGTTTTTTTAAGTCAATCAATCAATAAATCAATTCATATATTTTTTGTGCTTCAACATACTTCGGTTAGCTACTAAGGCAACATTTATACTTTTTTTTTTTATTATTGTATTATTTTTAGTTAACTTTACCCCTCTATGTGACCTTTTGAGTAAATGGACATCCAAGTCTGTTAAGTATAATTTATTTACATATTTACGTCCGTTTAAAGCAGTTCACTCAAGTTTGTCCTTGGTTACCCGAAGGCTTTTCTGAACGGCGCACTTCTGAGCTAAAATTAACCCTGCCTATAAAAGCAATGGTCTGTAAAAACACAAGCAAACAAAGGTCAGATAAATTAGAGATCAGGACTGGCAGCGGTGCATGAAAAGACATGCAGGATGGAAAGCAGAAGTTGCTCAGGTTATTCTGGGATATAGCATGCCATATGTTGGACACTGGGAATACATGAACTCACTGGCACTCATGTTTGCAATGCAGTACTAGTGGACTAAAATGGTATGTGTCAAGCAGTGTGAAAATAGTATATAAAAGACAGTATGCAATGATAATCTGCCACATTGTCACCTGCATGGTTTATTTAATGTGTGGTGTCTAGTTATCAGCATTGAAATAAAAATCAATTGTTTGACATTTTAATCCAATATGTGTGGAATGTTTTGCTAGTCTGATTAAAATGATTAAAAGTGGATCAATCAATAAAAAAAATTTAAATAAATATTGCATTCGTTTGTTATACAGTACTCCACGAAGTGTACTCCTGATATATACAGGATCACAAAAAGCAACAGTATTGAGATGTTGTACAATCCAGAAAAAGACAAAACAGGCTTCAGTTGTGGTTGTGGGTGTTGAAATATCTTACGACATCTCATACAAATATGAGTCCATGTACAGTCAGCTTGTGCATCCTGCATCCGTCACTAAAGCCTGGTAGATCCCATTTACAATCTTGAATAAAATAACAACAACGCTGTTATAAGGCTCCAAATAATTCACAAGGTTGTCAGCTGGACATGCAGGGGGCAGTGTGCTACTGAATATCATTTAGATTTTGGCATCGGGACAGTAATTAGTTTGTGTTGGGAAAGTCGTTGTGTAATATTCCACATGAAAGGTTAAAAACACGTCTTAAACAGCAACTGTGCTGTGACGATTACTTTGACAAGCACGCAGCAGTATAGACTGCATAATTTATAAGAAAGTGACAAGACGTTGTTTAGAAAGTTTTTACATGAAAGGCTCCAAAAGTTGTTGCTGTTATCGTCCTAATTCCCCCAATCCTCTTCATGCATTACAATATGTTTGTGTCAGTCTACATGACGGCTGAGGAAAGAAGAGGAAAAACAGGACAAGAAACTTCTGACACTACTGAGAAAGTTTCATCTAATGCCAGTCGCATACATATAGACTTTTATACTTATTTGATGATCTGACTGATTAAATATGCTCTTTCATAGTTTAGAAGACAAACTGAAGTCAATAACTGAGACATACAGTATACTATAAAACTATAAAATCATAAATTTGATGAAAATTTTCATATGCTTTTATATGAAGTGAATGGGTGCCGTCAAAATGAGAGTCCAAAAAGCTGATAAAAACATCACAATAATCCAATAATATCAATCAATAATCCACAGCAAGTAATCCACACCACTCCAGAAAATAAATAAATGTCTTGTGAAGCCAAAAATCAAACAAATTAAGATATTTTTAACTTTAAACCATTACTTCTGGTTAAAATATGGGTCCTTATTTAATAATAGCAACAACTCAAGGATAAAAAAGTCATTTGATCTGAATCAGGAGAGAAATCTGCACAGATCAAGCACCATTTACAAGCCAAAACAGCTCTAAACAAATATGTGGGTGAACTTTGATGTGAGAAACAACAGGAGATGGGCTTTTTCACTTGAGGAACCGTTATTATGGATTATGAACTAGTATTTTTGCCAGAAGCAACCGTTTAAAGATAAAGCGACTTGATGGATTTGTTTCTTACAAACATTCAGTTTCTCTCTTCTCCAGATGTTAACTGATGGACTGGGGTGGTGTGGATTAATTGTGGTTTACTCTGATGTTTTTATCAGCTGTTTGGACTCATTCTGATGGCACCCATTCACTGCAGAGCATCCATTGGTGGGCAAGTGATGCAATGCTATATTTCTCCAAATCTGTTGAAGACCTCATCTTGGATGGCCGTATTGCAGTCTAAGAGAAACAATTGAGACATTAAGGAGATCTTGACGGGTTGCATTGACAGATGAGCATGTTTTGAGTGTTTCCAGGTGAGGCGTGTAACAGTAACTACAAAGAACACACCATTTAGTCAACGACTCGGTGGTTTACTAACAAGTGGCGAAGACGTCCTGTTGATACGCATCGTTAAATCATAACTCAATGACAGAATAAAAGCTGAAAGCTACATGCTGATCTCTCTAATGTTTCATCTCAGTGTCACTTACAGAAGCGATGAGGTCTCTGCACTGATGTGATGCTGAGGGGAGCGATGCGTCTTTCAGCACATTAAAAGAGCAGGATGAAATGAAGCCATGCCGCGCTGTCATAAATGAGTAACGGTCCTGTTAGATAACGCCCCGTGGGCTCCACTTTAGTAGACGGAGCACCAGTGATTTGTTCACAGAATATCACGACTCGGATAGTTTCTCATTCATGATCGTTAAAAATTCTTTGTTTGTGTTCGTTTATAAGTCAAATAAATCATTAATCCTGGCTATTTCAAGCAGCCTTGAAAGGGGACAGCTGCTGAAAGTTAGCCATTTTAAAAGTTAACTATAACAACAGACGTCTCAAATGGTAATACAGTATATTAACTTTCAAGCACTATTCTAATGCACTACAATGTTCACTCCATAGACATTTTTCTGCCTTAGAACAGTCTTTTTCAAAAATATGAATGACCCCAAACTTATGAACTATAAGGTATATAGCATATAAGAGTGTACAAGATAAATAGATGTTGCTTTCTGGAGTAAAAATAAGTGCTATAACCAAGGATAGATAGATAGATAGATAGATAGATAGATAGATAGATAGATAGATAGATAGATAGATAGATAGATAGATAGATAGATAGATAGATAGATAGATAGATAGATAATCAGCTTTTATGTATTTATCAAAATAACAAGAGCAGTTAGTTGTCAAAAGTCATAATGACAAAAAGAAGTATGCAAAATGTATCATTTAATTTAATAAAATAAATAAAGCCTTCGGAGTTTCATTTATGTGACAATTGGATGAGAATTGAACAAATAGTTGTCATTTGGCTCAAAGCAATACAGGAATCACGTATTTGTATGTTCTTTCTGTTGATTAAGGGTTTAAGCAAGACTTCTTCACCTTAAAAATGGTTGTTGTAATCAGCACCTCATTTAGAAACAATCATTGGATTTCGTTAAGCAAATACTTTATGATACAGGACTTTTCAGCTCAACATATGATCTTTAACATTATAGTACAGTACTTAACAAGAAAAACAGCACATCATGTGAAAAGGCTGCTGACCTCTGCTCCAGGGCATCAGACTCCACGAGTGCATGCATATTAGGTGACCTGTTAGTCCAGCATGGAGAAACATTGCCTGACCACCTCTAACCCAACAACAGTCTGACTTCACACCTCTGGACTGACCTTGCTTTCAGCACAGACTCTCCCTCAGTGCTTGACCTTTCACTTCATCCTTCATGATGTGCCTCTAACCAGTTCTACTAACCCCACGTTCTACGCTTTCATGACATCTTATTAATGTCAGTCAAGGTTTCATGCATCAAAAACAATGTAATTTAGTTTTGTATGAGAATTTGATAAAAAAAAAAAAAAAAAAATTAATTAAATTAATTATCTAATATACATAATATAAACATTTATATAGTCTAACATATAAGTTGGAATAGAGCAAGAAACCTAAAATTGTCCATATTATGATCTCTATACAACCATGACAATAGAAACTACAAAAAAAAAAAAGCTTTCTTTCATTCAGTTTGATGACTAATTTACACAAAATTACACTGCTAGATACGAAAACCCCTCAAACCTCATTTTCTTATGATGTTGCCCAGATTTGTTCCTTATTGTAAGAAACACCTCACAGCTTGGCATGCAGCTGTTCTGGCCGAAGCATTCTCTGTCACGTCCCTCACAAATGTTCTTCGTAATGAAGTCGGTGGACTTCAAAGCAGGCGTTTGATACCACTCGCCTGTATGACCACGAAACCAGCTCATTAGCAGCGGCTTTGATTAGAATCAAGCAAGTTATTATAGTGTTAACCTCCTAACCCAACAATGAAACATGCTGTACCTCGATGGAAGGGAAAAAAAACACGGTTATGAATCACACCTTTCCCGCAGTTAGGAAACGTGATTCATTTCCCAGTATTAAAGAGATGCCCACGGCAGAACACATGCTGTTAGAGATAAGAAGATGCTTGATCAAATGGATCTGTCCTATGAAAGAGCATCTCTAGCCAGCGAAGTGTTCCCAGGAAAGCTAATAACCGTTCCTTTTCTTCAGCAGGAAATCTTTTGATAGGTGTGATTACATGTGAACTGCATGCATACAGTCTGAACAAAGGGCTGGTGCTAAAACCTGGATATTTATTTATTTTTTTGTCATCAAATGCAATTTTGAAGAAAATATGAGTGCTTGCTCATGCAAAACTTCCTGCCACAATTCTGTTTTTTTGTAGGTGTATTTTAGAGCTTTGAAATACAGTTGCTAGGGTGTTGTGGGTGGTTGCTAGGTGGTTGTTTAAAAAGTCAAAAAGACCACCCTCATGTGTCATGTAATATTTTGGTTTCTAGATATGGTTCAAGTCCCGGTTTCTATTCAAGTCTGTGAGATTTGCCTACATCTATCATCTGAAAATCATACTTATGATCATTTAGAAAGTCACTTTTAACAACTGCACAGTTTGAGCCAGTTGTTATTGTCATTAACTAAAAATAATCTAAAGCTATTAAAAACATTTAGGATAAATGAAATAAATGTTATAAAAAATTATTTAGCTAGCTGCTGAGGCAAAATTTCCAATTTTCATTTAGCTCTAAAGTTCTAAAATGATTAAATGTAAATACATGTTTTTTTATTATAACACTTAATAAATTTGAGTAAAATACTAAAATATTAAATAAAATAAAAAATAAATGACAATGAAAACAGAAAATAATTCAAAATTCAAAATAATAAACAATATAATATCACAATAATGCTACTAAAATAACACTAGTTTAAAGAAATAATTCACCCCAAAATTTAAAAAAGTGCTGAAACTGTACTTATCCTCGAGCCATCAAAGATGTAGATGAGTTTGTGGATTACTTGTGAATTATTGTGATGTTTTTATCAGCTGTTTGGACTCATTCTGACGGCACCCATTCACTGCAGAGCATCCATTGGTTAACAAGTGACAGAATACTACATTTCTCCAAATCTTTTCTCACGAAGAAACAGAATAAGGATGTCCTGAGGGTGAGTACATTTTCAGTAAATTAAGAACTACTCTTTTAACCCTCAATCATCCCTTGTGACAAATTTTGGCAAAATCATTTTATTTTATTATTATCTTTTTTAAAAATGTTTCCTTAATCTGATTGGTTCAAGACTTGTATACTTTTTATACATTTGCAATCTAAACACACACAAAAACTGAGGACTTGATTCAACATAGTTAAGTGGCTGAAAAAAAAATGTGTCAAAACAATCTCTCTCTCTCAAACACACACACACACACACACGCACGCACACGCACACGCACACGCACACACACGCACACGCACACGCACACACACGCACACGCACACGCACACGCACACGCACGCACACGCACACACACACACGCACACGCACACGCACACACACGATAAAGCCATTGAAAACGACTGCCAAGGTCTACTGATGTTTTTGATATTTTGATATTTTTACTACATCATTTGCAATCAGATGTCTCCAATGTAACCAAATTTTTAGGTTTTAGCTGTCTGAACTTACTGGAATTGTAATTTTTTTTTACTGCAGTAAAATAAATATTAAATATAACACAAAAATAAGTATATTTTAAATAAAAATATGGTACATTTAGAGGTAAATAAATACCTTCACGACGGACCCATTAAGGGCTGTTATATGAAGGATGCTGTCTGGCAAATCTGTGAAATATTAATTCTCACCTCACAAACATCTAAGTCTCTAACTAGCAAAAATAATTGCACAATACAAATCAATATTACATCATAAACCGATGTTCAACTGGTCAACACAGCTTCACCTATTCAATTATTTGGTTCAGCCTGTAGTGCTTTGAGTGAACATTTAAAGGCATGCTTTTAAGTGTGCACTAAAAATGAAAAAAAAAAAAACCTTAAAGAAAGCAGCATTCCTCCTATTTCACCACAGAAATCTGAATCTGATGCAACTTGAGAAACAGCAGGGCTATTCCTGAAGCCCGGACTGAAGGGAAAACCCAAGACAATAAGGGCTTTCAAGTGTTGTCAGATACTGTTCTTACTTCGCCTCTGTTGGCAAGCGTGGCTTCCTCACTGTCAGCGTCTGACCTTCTCTTAGCGCGGCCCATCAGGCAAAGAGCGGAAAGAGTAGCAGATGGTTCTGGAAGGTCCCTCAGGGACATCTTCATATACTGTATATGAAACTATTAAAACCAGTGGGCTGAGGAGGAGATGATTGTTTTTGAAATGATATAGCTCATTTATTTTGTTTGTGTAGCTGTCTGGCAAATGCTAATGAGCAAGTGCTAACCAATAATAAACAGTGGATATTTATATGATGGGAACTCTTGCTGCATTTGAATGAGGACTGAAAACCAAATTCACACCTGTAAAATGATGGTGCTGATCGAAATCCAAATTTACAATACAGATTCATGTCTTTTTTTTCATGCATCCCATCTAAAAGTACTTCTGGAATTTAATTTGTGCAATAAAATATTTTTTTTTCATAAGCCTAAATCAAGGATCCCCAAACTTTTTTGTTGGATGAACCTATATGATCTAATATAATATTTACTGCAAGTATCCACTGAGATTTTGTTAATATTTTAATAATTTAACAACACGTTCTCAGTTTACAGTTCTCTGATATTGGCAAATTGTCACATAACATGCAGGCAAACAAATAAAATATATGCATATTTTTATATTTTACAATATTATTTACTGAATTATTTATTTCATTTCAGTAGTTTTAGTTAATTTACTTTTTTTGTGTATTGTATTAAACGTGCATAGAGCTGTAACAAATCCACAAACCTCATGGAATAAACCTTACAAAACCCCAGTTTGGGAAACATGGCCTAAATGAAAATTAAATCAACATTAAAATGACTAAACGTTTGAATTAACTGCCATTGTATGCAAAAAAAAAATATATGTATATATATATATATATATATATATATATATATATATATATATATATATATATAAATATATATATATATATATTTTTTTTTTCCTAAGTCTTAATTTGTGATTCACAAACTTGCAAGTAAACAAATTAAATAATGTGGGTTTTTTAGTAAGTGTTTTTTTATGCATTTCTTTAATTATTATTTTTTCCTCATTTTTATTATTTAAATTATATGCACAGACATTTTTTACCAAAAAAAAAAAAAGTAAAATACATTAAAATTGATAAAATAATGACTCTCCCTCAATTGCAATTGTCTGCTATTCCCTCCTGTCTGCCAGATCCTTTTTCGTAGTATATATTAATATCAAAATAGAAATACTCATGCTTGGTGTGAACAGACCTTTAGACCAGCATGCAAACTGGTTTCTGCTGGTTTAGCTAGTGTACTAGCCCAGCCTCACTCACTTTAACCAGGTTAAGGAAAATCTAAATTATACTCAACTATGATCTGGATTTTGATTCATATGAAATCAAGAGCTAAAGTAGCAGAAAAGGGCTACTCGACATGTACTGATTAACAAAAGAGGCACGTTGAATGAAGTTTTGAGAGGCCTTTTGAGAGGAGTGAAAAGTGCTTACAGCCAAAACAACTACGCAAGGCAAATGGAAATCACGCTCCGTTTTTAAAAGTATTTATTGCCATTCTCTTAAGTGCATGATGTGCCTATGCATTAAACAGTACGGAAGATATTGCTCTAATAATTTCCCAGAAAAAAGCTTGCGGAATGGAAAACGAACAGTTGCATTCAGTAGCAGTGACAGAACGCAGCCTTGCGCCGTTTCTTTGGGAATGCTGATTTTTAAAACATAATCACCCCATTCATTTACACAGCAGACACGTTTCAGCGCCTGATCAAGTATTCAGAGTCAGTCATGGTTTGCAGGGAAATTCAAAGGGCATTAGCTCAAAGTGACTGCATCCAGAAAGCAAAACAAAGAGGGCAGCATATTTATCCCAGTGGTATTCCAGGCTGTGTTGTCCCAGACACAGTGAAGTTTCCAGCTGTGAAGAAGCCATCTGTTCTCCTCTCCTTCGTTTTAATTAGCAGCAGTTCTTTCCTTTATCAGTGCATGCCTGACTTTCTCTCCGGAGTCTCGAAACGCAGGATTATGACAAACAGGTCATGCGATCCATTGAGGCCTCCATACAAACACGGATTAATATTTCAACGCCCCTAATTGTGCCGTCAATGGAAATGGAAAGGACACGCTCACCTTTTGTCCTAATTTGTATTAATGATGTTTGATGCATGTGTGGAGTGCAACAACTATATTGATCTGAGGCACCTTATTGCAATGTACATGTAATGATCTCCTTTTGAAGGTTGCAGAGCAACAATGCCATCTGTAGAACAGTTGAAAGTCTTGTTCAGACCAAACTGGTGGGATGAATCTTAAAAATGGGTCATGGGTCTATTCTGATTGCTTACAGTAATGAAACAATATAAAAGGTAAAAAACACAGATGAACAATGCAAGTGTACGCTTCTTTGCATAAAAGCTCCTATCAAATGTATAAATGTAAAATGAAGTTGAGAAACTGGCATACAAAATTACAATAAACAAGTTCCCCATCGAGGGAGAGACGATGCGTCGATAACGCTTTGGGAACGCATTCTGCGTGAGTGCGTCTGAAGCATCCATGTCAACTAGTCCAATGGCAAGAGTGAGCGTCAGGAGTGACGTCACGACCAGGAATTGATATAAACCCCAACCGGAGCAACCGGTGTTAGCTTTCTGTGCCTCAGCAAGCGATCTGTGTCAAACCTGTCTGTCATATTTACTGTTGTCTTGTTCAAAGTTTATATATCATGGCGAAGCAACTATTCAAACCGTGTGCTTCTCCCTGCCCGCGTTATTTAACGGGTGGGGATACACACGAGCTTTGTGTAGTTTGTGAAGAAGCTTTCGCTTCGCATGCTCCGCTCCCGCTTGTCACTCTTTGATGAGAAGAGCGGCGAGCCTCGCGCTCCTCAGGGTGCAGGACCCGCTTCTGCCGAGGCAGAACGGAGAATGCATTCCTGGGGTTCGCAAATGGATCTCTCAGCGGGGTTGGAGACGGGTCCGAGGGCTCTTTCTCCTCCCTTAACTGGGAGATCCATAGCTCAAACTCCGGTGTCGGAAGCCCGCCCCACGGCTTCTTCCGCCCGGGGGGAGCGCTCATTGATTCGTTGCTCTAGCTCCGAGGAGTTAGATGTAACGGGCAGTGAAGGTGACACAATCAGGGGGGAAGAGGATTCACCATCTCTTTCCCCAGCATATGAGGAGTTGGTTGATGTATTAACACGAGCTGTAGATAAGTTACATATATCTTGGCCATCTGATAAACAGAGCGTTCATCCTAAAAGCAAATTAGACGAGCGTTTTCTGTCTTCTAAAACATCTCCTACATCACGGGGTCTCCCTTTTTCCCTGATCTTCACAGTGAGCTGTCTAGATCGTGGAATAAGCCACATTCATCACGTCTTTTCAGCCCTCAAGTGCGCATTTATTCTGATATAAGAGGGCTGAAAGAAAATGGTTATGAAGCGATGCCCCGGGCGGAACAGACGCTCGCGAGCTATCTTTCCCCTGGTTCAGCGTCATCTATTAAGAACCCGACTTTGCCAACGAAGCCTTTAAAGATCACATCTAATTTAGTGGGTAAAGCTTACACAGCAGCAGGTCAGGCTGGAGCTTGCCTTCACTCGATGGCTTTGCTTCAGGCTTATCAGGCTGAGCTGCTGGGGGAGTTAGATAACAGTGAGGGAGTCAGCCATGACGAAATTCGCGAACTTCGTCGGGCTACGGATTTATCTCTCAGGGCGACTAAAGAAACAGCACGTGCTATTGGTAGATCTATGGCTGCTTTGGTTTCTACAGAAAGACACCTTTGGCTTAATCTTTCAGATATTAAAGATAAAGATAGATCTTTTCTTTTAGACGCTCCCATTTCTCATGAAGGTCTGTTTGGTGATGCTGTGAATGAAGTGCTTGAAAGATTTCAAGAAAATAAAAAGCAATCTGGAGCTTTTAAAAGTTTTCTCCCTCGCCGATCTAATCCTGATGCTGCTGGGCATGCAAGGCAGCCCCAGCCTTCATGCTCCTCATATCGTGTTTTTCAAAAAGAGAGTGTTGCGTCTCGCGCTCCTCCTCAAAAATCACGGGGACCGAGCCAGCACTCACAGCCAAAGCAATCTAAGCAGAAGCCGGATCTGAGGACCGTTCTTCTCGCTAAGAAAGCTTCGGCTCAGAAGAAAAGGTCCTGACGCCAAATGGGTCAGACCTGTGAGGGCAGCCCCAACCGAGACGGTGCGGTGTACACCTCAGTATACGGTGCCCGTCCGGTCTCGGTGCTCTCACGGGGCCGTCCTGCCAACCCCGCCACCCTTGGTGCCTCGGGGCGCAGCGGTCTCCAGCGGGTCTCTGGCGCTGTGTCTCTCAGACGCTGAGTCGGGCTCGCTCCCTCTGAGGGGGGTTCAAGAGCAGTTAGCTCCGGTGGTTCCTGCGTTTCGCCTTCAGGTCCCCGCACTAGCTGTTCAAATTACACCAGAGGCCAGCCTCGAGAGGCTGGTTCCCTTAGTAGAATGTCTGACAGAATGGAAAAGTCTGCCGAATATATCTCAATGGGTCCTGCAGATAGTAGAGAAGGGTTACAGAATCCAGTTCGGTTCTCGTCCCCCTCGCTACAACGGGGTGTTGCTCACAGTAGTGCATCCCGAGCAGGCTCTGGTCATGGAGCAAGAAGTGAAATCTCTTTTAGCGAAAAATGCTATAGAGCAGGTGTATCCTCCCGACAGGGCATCGGGTTTTTACAGCCGTTATTTCATTGTTCCAAAAAAGGATGGAGGGCTGCGTCCCATTTTAGATCTTCGTCTGTTGAATCGTACAGTTCAGAAATTAATATTCAAGATGCTGACACTCAAACAGATCGTGACTCAAATCAGATCCGAGGACTGGTTCGTCACGATAGACCTAAAAGATGCGTACTTCCATATCTCCATCCTCCCTCAGCACAGGAAGTTTCTAAGGTTTTCTTTCGGGGGCAAAGAATACCAGTATCGGGTACTTCCCTTCGGTCTAGCTCTCTCACCCCGCACATTCACGAAATGCGTAGATGCAGCTCTGGCCCTGCTCAGGCTGCAGGGCATACGTATTCTGAATTACTTGGACGACTGGTTGATTTTAGCGGAATCAGAACAGTTGGCGGTTCGGCATCGAGATGTCGTCCTCGCTCATATGCAGAAGTTGGGTTTGAGGCTCAATACCAAGAAGAGTGTGCTATCTCCATTACAGAGGACCACTTTTCTTGGTCTTTCACTTTTCGATGCGAGCCGCTCTTTCGCCCGCTCGTGTAGCCAACATCCTCACAGCCACATCAGAGCTAAAGCTAGGCCAGTCACGCACTGTAAAACAGTTCGAGAGATTGTTGGGTCTCATGGCAGCAGCGTCCAATGTGATCCCCTTTGGCCTGCTGGGCATGAGACTTTACAGTGGTGGGTCAGGACCAGAGGGTTCTCCCCGAGGGGAAACCCACTTCGTACGATCAAGATCACGCGGCGGTGTCTCCGCGCCTCGGTCATATGGAGAGAACACTGGTTCCTGTCCCAGGGTCCGGTATTGGGAGCTCTTTGTCATCGGGTTGCCATCTCGACAGATGCTTCCCTTACCAGCTTGGGAGCGGTAATGGAAGGCCGCTCAGCTCAGGGTCTGTGGGAGAGCCATCATCACTCTTGGCACATCAACTGCCTGGAGATGATGGCGGTCTTAAAAGCTTTGAGGCACTTCCTGCCAGACCTGAGGGACCATCATGTGCTGGTCCGCACAGACAATACATCGGTGGTCTCTTACATCAACCGTCAGGGGGGTCTGCGCTCGCGCCCACTCTGCAAATTAGCGGACCAGATCCTCCTGTGGTCCCTGGGGAAATTACGCTCTCTGAGGGCAATGTATATACCAGGGACTCAGAATATTGGAGCAGACACCCTGTCGAGGCAGGTGCTGAGGTCAGGGGAATGGAGGCTTCACCCCGAGGTGGTGGAGCTCATATGGGAATCTTATGGCCAAGCAGAAGTGGATCTGTTTGCGTCTCAGTACACGACGCACTGTCCACTATGGTTCTCCCTTACTCATCCAGCCCCCCTGGGGTTGGACGCTATGGTACAGACGTGGCCGAGGCTACGTCTGTACGCCTTTCCCCCTGTTGCTCTGCTCCCAGGAGTTGTGGAGAGAGTCCGCCAGGACGGAGTAAGTCTACTTCTCGTAGCTCCACACTGGCCGAGCCGAATCTGGTTTGCGGACCTGATTCATCTCCTCGACGGTCCTCCCTTGGAGATCCCAATCAGGAAAGACCTTCTATCTCAGGCCGGGGGCACTATATTTCATCCCCGGCCAGAGATTTGGAAGCTTTGGGTGTGGCCTCTGAGGGGGCGCAACTCATAGAGAGTGGTCTCTCAACTGAGGTTGTGGAGACCATTCTTAGCTCCAGAGCTCCAGCTACGAGGAAACTTTATAGACTCAAATGGAATGTTTTTTCTTCTTGGTGTTACCAACATCAGTGTGACCCCGTCCACTGCTCTGTTGGCTCAGTTCTTGAGTTTTTACAGGACCGCTTCACTTCTGGTCTATGTCCATCCACCTTAAAAGTTTACGTGGCGGCCATTTCGGCTTTCCACGCCCCAGTGGGTGGTGCATCTCTGGGTCGTGACCCTCTTATCTCTCGTTTCCTTCGTGGCACCTTGAGGCTGAGACCTGCAACTCGTACTAGAGTGCCAGCCTGGGACCTGGCTATAGTTTTAGAAGGCCTTTCTAGGGCTCCTTTTGAACCCCTAGATTCTGTCTCTGAGAAGTTTATTTCATTTAAGACTACCTTTCTCCTTGCTATTTCGTCCCTAAAAAGAGTCGGAGACCTTCAGGCTCTCTCGGTTTCTCCCACCTGCCTTGAATTTGCACCTGGGATGGTCAAAGCATTTCTCTACCCTAAGCAGGGATACATCCCTAAGGTACCGACCATTGTTCCGAGACCTATTGTTCTGCAGGCTTTCTGTCCTCCCCCGTTTGCATCATCGGACCAGGAAAAGTCTAACCTCTTGTGCCCGGTGCGAGCATTGGACACTTATGTTCATCGGACTTCTTTTCGGAAATCCGATCAGCTGTTTGTTTGTTTCGGGTCACCTAAGATAGGTCTTCCTGCCACTAAACAGACAATTAGTAAGTGGATAGTTGGGGCTATCCTTCTTGCCTATGAGTCTTCTGACCTACCGTGCCCTTTGGGGGTCAGAGCTCATTCTACTAGGAGTATGGCGGCCTCTAGAGCCTTATTATCTGGGGCCTTTCTTCAGGATGTTTGCGATGCGGCAGGCTGGTCCTCGCCACTCACATTCGTCAGGTTTTATAGCCTAGACCTGGATGCTACTCCCGGGTCTCAGGTTTTTAATTCTTGAGCCGTTGGCTTTTTCTGGCTGACACTCAGGCACTTGTTATATGGCGGTTTGGGTATTCTCGTTCCCAAAGCGTTATCGACGCACCGTCTCTCCCTCGATGGGGAACGTCTCGGTTACGTCTGTAACCTTGGTTCCCCGAGAAGGGAACGAGACGATGCGTCTCCCTGCCAGACTTCCTTCGTTCCTGTGATCGACTTGCTTCGGCACTGTCGAAGCTAACACCAGTTGCTCCGGTTGGGGTTTTTATCAATTCCTGGTCGTGACGTCACTCCTGACGCTCACTCTCGCCATTGGACTAGTTGACATGGATGCTTCAGACGCACTCACGCAGAATGCGTTCCCAAAGCGTTATCGACGCATCGTCTCGTTCCCTTCTCGGGGAACCGAGGTTACAGACGTAACCGAGACGTTTTTTTTTATTTCAAGTCTGTGCTGCCACCTTTAACATTAAAATGATGTCAGTCAAATTGACCCAAAAACATCATTCATTTTTGTAAGACAAAATTTGGCCGAGATACTGTACAACAATTTGAAAATCTGGAATCTGAGGGTGCAAAAAAAAAAAAAAAATCACAATTCTGAGAAAAATCACACTTAAAGTTATCCAAATGAAGTCCTTTGCAATGTATATTACCAATCAAAAATTAAGTTTTGATTTATTTATGGAATGAAATTTACAAAATATCTTCATGGAACATGAAATTTACTTAATACCCTAATGATTTTTGGCATAAAAGAAAAATCTATAATTTTGATCCATACAATGTCTTTTTGAATATACCTGTGCTACTTATGACTGGTTTTGTGCTCCAGATTCAGATTATATATATATATATATATAAGGATATACAATATCAAATAAATAGCAATACGTATTTACCCAAATATCTTTACGCATACATTTTCATACTTTCAATGCGTTGACATTTTTTTATATGTATTTTGAATTGACTGGACATTTGCCGACCCTAGTGCCTTTTTTGCTACCGCTTAAATTAGATATAATATGAAAACTGCTAAACTACTGATAATCTTTATGAAACTTCATGGCCAACAAAAAAAAACCTAAAAAAAAAAAACATTACTGTATTATCCCAATTTTATATCTCCAGCAAAATTATTGCAAATATTCCATCTATTAAGGATTAAAGGATTTTATCTTAATTTGCGAGTAACTTGCAGCGCACTGCCATGTTTGAACATCAGGTGGTCTGGTTCGATCTGAAGTGTGTGGTACATCCCGCTGAGATTAAAAGAGCTCTTAGAGGCCCTTTAAAAAGATTGCCCATGAATCTGGGTTTTGTTTCCAAGTCATTTTGTAGTCAATCTATACAACTTCAGATTTCCAGCTACTAGCAATTTAGCCAAGCCATCCCACCAAATTTAGCCAGAAAGCTGAAAATAGCATATTACTAAACACTGTTTATGGCTCTCAAACCATCCAGTACATACAACAGCACAGAGGAGAGGAAATAAGGTCAAAAACACTTAATAAAAAAAAAAAATCACAGTTTGCACAACACACATTATTTCTTAAATGCATCCAATCAATGCATGAGTTCATCCGTTAGGACTAAACTTTTACTAACTGACCATGCATTTTAGACTTTATCCCACAATGCAGTTTACTTAACTTGACATGCTATGACATTTATGCATCTAAATAAATAAATAAATAAAACTGCAATATAACCGCATCTTTCTGAGATGATAACTGGAAGCGACTGAATTAACCATGCAGAATTTTGCATACCGTTTCACTAAACATAACAGGCAGGATCCCATTTCAAGTAGGAGGCAGTGTTGCATGCCGAACATAACCAAGGTCTTGAAGAACCCCAGGATAATGTAAAAGGGATTTATAAGCAAGGCTTCCCTCAGTTAATGTCAAATTGCATGAATCAACCATCCAAAAGAGACTTCATAACTTTGCCCAAGATGCAAGGTCAGACTGGAAGAATATAGATGCACACTGGAGTGTGTCAAACAACATTTAAGATCAGATCAAGACTCAATGTGCTCTGAATGTATAAAGCAAAGAAATGAGTTTGACTATAATTTCGCATCATATATTAACTAGAGCATGCAATGCAACCAATTCCCCAAACAAGCTCTCAAAAGGCCAAACTGAGCAGTAATAGCTTTGAAGTTTAAAGCACTTAAAAACAAATCCTAATTTATTAAGTTTTTGCTCAAAAAAGGGATTGGGATTTGAGAAAAATATACAGTATCTATTAAACATTGGTACATTGGTGTCAAACCCATTCCATGCTGTCTGTGCCACTTCAAATCATATTTTTTTCTAATTGATTAGACTAGCAGATCAGATCGAATGATTTGACTTATATTAAAGTAGAGACCTATCTAGACATCTGTGATTTGATGGTGGACCCTTTTTACATTTACGTTTACTTTTTAAAATGACCTTTTCTTTGTTCTTTTAACTATTTATCCATCAAACTAATTGAAATAAAAGATCAAATATGCAGGTAATGCTTTGTGGATTTTAACTATTAAACACGTTTAACTGTCTTAATGACAGAAACTCTTTCACTGCTTCTGTATGTTCCTGCATATTAGACTTTGTTGTTTTCCACTTTCTGTGTGTACCTGATAATACATAGTGAAATGCAGCCAGCATCTCTCTCCCATGGATGCTGTTTGAGTCCTGCTGATCTGGGCTCCTTAATGCTTACACGGCCCACCAAGGTGCAGCTTATCTGTGCTGCAGGATTCAGGTCTGTGCGTCTGCTGGACTTCCCATCTTTCCAGCTTCTGTGTGAAGTCCCACAGACAGCATGACAAATACGGCCTGTCAGTCAAGAACTACTCTGCTAACTCTGAAATGCATCCAGATAGTGGACATAACAAATAAGAGCAGATGGCAATGAGGGTGCATCATCAAATGAGTGCTATGAATTCTTTTTTTTTTTTTTGGTTGCATTAAATAATGCATCCCATAGCACACAACGTGTATTCGTCTAGGTTAGTTGATATAAAGTTAACTTGGGGTACACCAGCAGGTAAATTTGTCGATTTGTCAAAGTTGTCGATCTTTTTCTTTCTTAAAGCCTTAGGCAACTATAAATTCAATAAATATACGTTTTGTTACAAAGTTCAAACAACACATGTCTGGGTTGCCAGGTTTTCGCAACAAAATCTTGCAACACGTGCGCTTTCATATTTGGCGCTCTTTTTTGGGTGACAGTTAACGGTAGCCTCAGTTCAAGTCGCAGCACGGAGCGCTCGTCAACCGGTAATCTCTTCCTCTTCATTACAGCATAAATAATGAAAAACAAAAACATGAATGGACATCAAAAGGTATTTTGAAATATGCAGTACGTCGGGAAATATATATAACCTCTAATGTAAACAGCTTGTGAACTAACTTTACATATACATTTAGCCTAAAGTTACCTCAAAGCCAATGTTCAAAGCTCTTTAACTAGAAAAGAACTTCAGAAAAGCTAACTGTAATGTATTGCTAACTGTAATATACATACTGTATTATAAATGCGCTCTTCTGCCCTTTCCAGACATATTTTCAGTCCACGTGGTGGGGATTTTACAGTTACGTAGTTACTCCAGTAGGAGCCGACAAGTTATTGAGAGTCATTGACTGATATGTTCAAACTGATTTTTTAAATCTGGTGATTCATTCAGCAAGGAAACTATTTACAGGTATTAGTCAATAAATCATTTATTCAACCAATTCGTTCAAAATATCATTCAGAAACAAAGGACTTGACTTGCTACACCTATGAAAAAGACTTAAAAGGATCCAAAATAATGTTTTTAATTCCAAAACATCAACAATATAGTTAAAATTGTTGCATACTATAGTTTGAAAGGCTTGATGTTGCATATTTTCATATAGACTACTATTTTTATCAGTAGAATGCAGTATTCCATTATTAGTAATAATACTGAAATTATTTGTCAATCTATCATTATAAGTATTGAAGGAATGTCATGAAACCTTGACAAATTCTGAAAAGAAGTAAAAATAAATAATTCCTTTAAATCAAACATTTTTCCCACACTTATAGAAGGTCAAAGAAGAGCTGATGACAGTCATATTAAGAAGAGTTGCATACACAAAGATGTGCAATATAGTCTCGATGAAAAGTTCATAAAACTGAAACTGGAAAGGTCTTTTCAGATGACATTCTTTTGGGCAGCAGAATATCCATTTCAATGTCATTTCAATAAGCCGAGTTGATACCGTGTCATAGTCAAAGATGAGAAATATGCATATTCCAAACGTACACTGCTGTGGTGGAAGGAATACTGGAATGGAAATGAAGTGGATGATGTATAGCCCGTGTCATGTCTCAAAAGGTGATTATAATTACATTTCCCACCAAGCGTTTATTATTGAACTTTTGTGGGAAACGATTGAGGGTGATAGAATGGACATTTAAAAAAATCTGACACTGAATTATATGTTAAATATCAGTGGTAAAATCCCACTTCAATTGTTGTCTGTTTAAAAGTCGTTTGAAACTGAAATACTTCCTGCATATCAAGGCCTATTGACACCAAGAACATATATTTTTTCTCAAACAGAACTTGTAAGACAATGAATTCCCGCTAGACTGTGAAGAATAGATGTGCAGTTGGTTTAATTGGTTTAGGTTAGGATGTAGGACTAATGCGTTCGATCATTCAGCTGTCAAAATACATTGTGACAAATGAACAGTGGAGTTATGAAAATTAGATTAACCTTGAGATTAGAAGACTTGGATCATCCTTTAAAGCAAGTGTTTTGTTCTTAATCTGAATAAGAGAGCATTATGGAGAGTCTTCTTCACTTCTTCTTCGTTCATCACAACAGTCAAGTACCAAGGCCTGTCGGCCTCACTCAAATGAAAGGCTTTGTTTTTTTTATTTACGACCTTTTACACAAACATCACCAATGTTCTCCAGAGTGTCATGTGATGAAACCCATGAAAGGGCAAGGCTTGTTTAAATGGCATTTTGATGGCATTTGTTTGCCCTCTTTAACCTTTCATTGAGTTTCATTTTTATTCTTTGATTAAATTTCATCTTGGCTTGACTTTTGCCCCTGGACTCAAACCTCTGATGATAATGAGCATTATTGCTATTGTAAGTATGGAAAACCTGCTTAAATAGACAAATTTACCCACAATGAAAAGCACACGTAAAACAAATATCCTAAAAAAAGTCAATACTTTCACATATAGTGATAAATCCTAATCTAAGGCTCTGTTCTAGTGAGCTGCCATTGGTGTGTACATAGGCAAGGCAAGTTTATTTATATAGCACATTTCGTACACAATGGTAATTCAAAGTGCTTTACATAAAAGAAAGAAAAATAATAATGAAGAAAAATAATAACAAGAATAAAACAAGCAATTTCAAAACTTTTAAAATTATTAAAAAATTTACTTATTTGAAATGAATTTAAAACAGTTAGAAAATGATAACATAGGCAACATCACAGGCACTGTTATATAAAGATGACTCCTAGCAAATTGAGTTACTCTTTCAGTATTATTGGAGCGACAACTACTAAAAGGTTCCTCTGAACATAGTCTCACACATTTTATCATTATGAAGTATAAAATACAGGTGTTAAAAAACACACTGCATGCAAACAAGAGTTTTGAGTCAAGGGTTTGCTGGGTGTTTTTAAATGTTGTTTAGAAGTTAGCAGTTTGTTACAGTGAAAAACAAGCAGCTGCTAATTTGCCACAGTTTGCATGACTGATGGTATTGTGTCTTAACAATCATTTGTGGTTTTTGCAAAACTCTTATGTCTTACATTATGATGATTATTACATCTGGATGAAGAGAAAACTCAAAAAAGCTTGTGTTACTTTGTGCTACAGCATAATAAGCTTCCACCTTTCTACAGAATAAACTACAACATGTGGCAACTGTCTGGCTTGCGAGACTTTTAAGATCTTAATATGTTTATTTTTGTGTCTAAAATTTATGACATGCATACTAACACACGGTTTTAGACCAGAGCCAGTGTCCTTAACAAGAGTAAGAGGAGGTTATATCTTTATCCATCACAGAAGACACAAGTTTAATTAACTCTAATTGCGTGTATATATAAATCTGAGTTAATCAGTCTTTATCCCTGTGTCCAGCAGTGAATTTAAACATAAGAGGAGCCCATCCGCCTTCAATTTAGCAACTAATTACATACAGATGAAACTAAAAAGTGGTTAACTTTCAGAAGAGAATCCTCAGAGAATAATGCAATCCATTTTACATTTTTAACTTGAGGTTTTGATGTAGGCCGTGGGGACTTATGAAGAGTCTTAGATGGGAGAAAACACCAGTCTAGAAACACCATTGAGAATGTAATATTGTGAAACACTATTAATATTACTGTTGCTATGTACTGTTACGGACTTGAACATATCCCTAACGTTTAGAATTATACTCCAGAGTTTGACTCTGAAGTTGAATAATGATAAAAAAATCCTTTATACTTACATTAAAGAAGGCCATATGTAAAAAACAGAAAAATATTTGAGAAACTTGACACTTTTGAGTTTGGTTAGTAATCAAGCACCAGTGTTTCCCATAGACTTACACTCTAATTATGGCGGAACTTATATCTTACCTAGAAATACAGCGGTTTACCAGTAAATGCTGTACACAAAGCAGCACTGCACTCATTAAAGCTATTTTATCAAGGATATTAGGAAAGATAAAATGAAGATGACATCTAAACTTTTATGAAGACAGTCGGTTCCTTTCAAAAATACTTAATGAAGTCAAAGTCTTTTGAAAATATATTTGTGGCGGTCAGTGTTGATATGATACAAATAAATCAATGTATGGGAAACAATGAAGCACATATATATACCATTCTAGTAACACTTAGTAACATTCTAGTAAAGTTCTAACACTTAAAAGATCTTAGCAAATGCATAGCAACACCCTACCAACCACAGTCACAACAAAAACAACATCTAAGGTTGCCATAACAACCAAAAAGAAACATGCTAAAACACCTATAATGCCCTAGTAACTGCATAGCAACAACCCTAGCGACTGCCACCACAACATCTTAACATTGCCTAGCAAATTAGATTAATAAAAAACCAGCCACATAGCAACTACTAATCACAGTTAGAACATCTTAGCAACTGAATAGCAACACCCTAGAAACCACACCACAACAACAATATCCTAATATTTCCATAGAAACCTCATAGCAGCATACCAAAACCAACTCAGAATGCCCTAACAACTGCATAACAACCAGTAACATCCTAGCAACTGCAAAGCAATGTCCTAACACTAAGAACACCTTAGTAACTGCATAGCAACACTCTATTGGTCACCACCACCACAACAGCACCCTAAGATTGCCCTAGCAATCTAGCAATTATTGATTAAATTTGTGTATTGTTCTAGGATTGGGACAGCAGAAGGCAGAAGGATTAGGAGTGGTTTCCTATTACTCTCGGTGGTGGTAGTCTTCACTGATTGCCGTGCTCCATAGTGAGGTGCTGTGTGTTTGCGTTGGTGTGCACGTGGTGGCAGTGGATTTTGTGTCCTTTTTCTCTTTTTCCTAGATAGGAGAATTTTGGGACTTATTCCTGAAGAGGAGCTGGATGCTGCCTCCAATCTGTGTTTTTATTTTTTTTGTTAATGTGTATTGTCATTTGTGAATCATATTCTTTTTGTTAGTGTTTGTGATGTATTGTGTGGTTCCTCTGTTTTTGTATTAAATAAATCTTTTGTATAATTTTTGTCCCATACCTGACCCCACCGAACTAAACCTGTGAGCTTATTCTCATTTAGAGTAATTCCCCTATAATCAAACTTGGGGTGGCGTAGTCAGTCTTATTTGGGCTTTTAATTTTGTTGCCCTGTAATTCGTATCCGCCACATTAGCAACAACCAATAACATTAGCAAATGCAATGTCCTAACACTTAGAACATATTAGTATTTGCATAGCATAGTATTTGCATAGCAACACCCTAGTAACCACCCCACCTCAACAACATCCTAATATTTCCCTAGCAACCTCATTGCAACATGCCAAAACAAATTTAAAATATCTTAGCAATGGCAAAACAATGCTGTAGCAAATGCATAGTTGTCCTAAAAAACTCTCCTGTTGGAGAGTTTTTTGTTAAAAAGTGCTTTTTAATAATTTAATAAACATCTGAGATGAATAATAAACACAAGCAGCATATGTTATGCAATTATAGTAGCCTAGCCTTTAACAGCGGTTTAATGTTTAGCAGTTTAACAGCGGTTTAAACTTTGTGAATTATATTAAAACTTTATATTAAAGATTTCAAATTGTCATAGTCTGAGCCTAATTGCATATATGATGCAATGAAGTGCAGCTCATACCTGTTCATCAGAAGCAGTCATGATCGTGGCACGTGGGCTGTGATGAACATTACAACACAATCATAGTGTGGGCTCCCCTGTGATTTGCAGCTAATTCAGGCTAATTAAAAATTACCAAAGCTCTTAAGCTGCAAATATTCCACTTGCTGCCTATGATAAGACTTTCTTTATTGGTCTGTATTGTGGGAAGAGATAAATATGTGCTAAGAAAGCTAACAACTGCCTCCACAGTGTTCTCAAGCATGGCTACTATAGCGGTGCAATTCTATATTTCTGAATTTTGCTTTGAGGTTAAAAGTTCAGCCCCTCATTCCTATGTTGTGAACAGTAAACAATAAACTAAATCATACGTTTAATGAAAGCGCGGGCGGAAAGTAGTCGCACGCTTTTATATAAATGATCGCAGAAAAGTTTCTGACATTATGTTGGAGATATTTGTGATCAAACCACCCACTGGCGACATTCTTCATTTACCACTTCAGCCCTGCCGCTGATGATGTTTTACTCCCCTCCTGCATCTACCTCTAGCCTGAAGGGCTGCTGAGCTTTGGGAAATCCAGAGCAGGTCAGGAGTTCATATGTGGGCTAGAGGAAAGATCTGATGAAGTAAACAAACATTGCTCTATGATGCGCACTAAAAGAAACTGTAAATATTGTAAATACTCTTTCAGTCTTAACGAATTAAAAACCAAATTAGATAAATGACATTGTTTCTCCATAAAATGCATTACTTATAATAACATCCAAAGCTCAATTCAGATCCAAATTGTTTTCAATTTAAACTGTGCTCCCTGGATGAGGTATATTGTAAAGGGAAGAGTTCACCCCACACAACGAATCACAGAATTTATTAAAGCCACAGAAAGACAAAAGTTTTGCTGAAAATACACAATCTTCCAACCTAAGATGGTGGTGCTGAGGCTCTCTGTGGCACAGCAGGATTATGAACAGTACATGGAGTCACTGCTGGGATCCGCAGACAGCTGCCAGTGGCGCTGCCGGTGTGCAAACAGTAATGAAAATCAATGTGTGGGAATTTTAAAGGGGTGGTCCGGCACAATGCAGGGCTGCACATGTCGTCCAGTGTGCAACCGCCTTTAGGCTGGATAGCCTCTTGTTTCATTGGAGGAATTGTCAAAGATGGTTTTAGAAGACGACATCGTAAGATAGGCTGGTAGTTTTTCCCCCCGACGAGGATAGGGGGAGAGGGCCCAGGCTCTAGAGTCACAGTTTGCTACTGCCCACTAAAGTTTACTCACACTCAGGCCATCCAAGCTGTAGATGAGTTTGTTTCTTCATCAGATTTGGAGAAATTTGGAATTCCATCACTTGCTCACCAATGGATGCTCTGCAGTTAATTGGTGCTGTCAGAATAAGAGCCCAAACAGCTGATAAAAACATCACAATAATCCACAATAATCCAGGCACTTGCAGTGTCATGCCTGGAGTTCGCACCAGGCATGGTTTCTTCACCCGAGTCCCAAGTATGTCCCTAAGGTGCCCACCTCTTTGCTGGGTCCCATGCTACTGCAAGCCTTCTGTCTTCCCGCCTTCCAGGAAGCAGGCCAGGAAAGACTCAATCTGCTCTGTCCAGTGCAAGCACTGGATGCTTACGTCCACAGATGTGCTCGACAGTCACACATTAGACAGGCACTTGCTCATATTGCGCAGTGGGTATTCTTGTTCCCAAACATTAGACGCAGCTCTAATTCCTGAAGGGGAACGTCTTGAGGTGACGTACTCAACCATGGTTCCCCAGAGGGAAAGTGATGTCATGGTTACATATGTAACCTCGAGACCATTTTATTGAATTTTTATTTATTTATTTAATCTTTATGTTGTGTTTTTCTATCTGATGATCTGGATGATAAAGCCTCTATGCTGAATTCTGTTCTTTTGTCTGACCTGGACACGCAAGCTCTCTTGAAATCACAATGGGTTTCTTTTGTATGCTCCGCTCCTTGGTACAGTTATGATCTGTGTGCTATGAAAGCTACTGTATGTATCGTAAAATTGAGCACAGATGGCGTATACCAACTGTTCATCATCAGCCCTATAAATACAGCTTACTTGAATATAAGACTGAAACTGTGTCTGCTAGATCTGATAATTGTCGGCAATCAGAAAAACCCAACCCTAAACCACAGTTTCACTCAATTGGGTTGCTTAAGAATCACAGCCTCTCTAATGTTCTCCTTCAACTCACCTTTGTAATATGTTTTTGGAGTTTTTTAGCACCAAAATGTATAATATGTGTAACCACATTAACACTACTCATACTTCCGCTGCCACTCCCTTAAATATTTCCGCATCTTCTGGTATTTCTCTCTCCAACTTTGCTATTCACGACTCCTAGTCTCTCTGTAATATAGTTTTGAAAATGAATGCTACGTCTTCCAGAGTTGATCCGATACTATCTTGTCTGTTCAAATCATGTTTTGAATCCCTTTGTACTGTTGTTTTGAGTATTATCAATGACTCTCTTTGCACTGGTGTTGTGCCAGCAGCACTTAAAATTGGTGTTGTCACCCCGTACCAAAAACTAACAACATGGAGTTTGATCATCTGAAAAGATTTGTCCCATCTCTAATCTTCCATTCCTCAACAAAATATGTAGGAGGCGTGCATGATCATGCATTATGCTGTGATTCTCATTCTGACGGCACCCATCCACTGCAGAGGATCCATTGTTGAGCAAGTGATGGAATGCTACATTTCTCCAAATCTGATGAAGAAACAAACTCATCTACATCTTGGATGGCCTGAGGGTAGGAAAAATTTCAGGAAATTTGTATTTTTGGGTGAACTAGAGCATATCTTTAAGTTAGCATCTTCTTATAGCTCAACTATTTGGTGTTCTGTGCTGAGTGAGATTCACTGTCCTGCAGATCCCTGATCACAGCAACTCTGGCATTTTAAAGTGCTAATGCCTGTAACACGGCCCAGCACAGCTCAGCGGCTGACCCAGTGGAGGAAATGGGGATGCTGAGACAATAATTAACTCAAGATACATGTAAGAGAAAACAAGACTCCCTATGAAATACACAGTGTTCTTACTGCCACCCTGCTGTGGAATCATATGGCACTGGAAAGAGGAACAAAGAAAATAACTTCACAGCTTTTATATACTTTGTAAAAGTAGTGCTTTCAAGGACTTATTCATGCCAAAATAACTATATAGTCATCTTTTCCTCACCCTCATATTTTTATCTTACATGCGACACAAAAGTAGATATCGTAAAATCAGCCATACAGTAACAACAAATGGGAACGTCCACTGTCAGCTGTTAAAAACAAAACAAAAAAATCAATCATTGTAAAAGTATCTTAAATGCATGCTGAGTTAAATCACTAATGCACTAACCATTTTTTGTAATACAAATGTGTAAAAAGCAAAATAATCAATCTAGCTGTTCACTCATTGTTTAAAAATTGAGTTAGTCAGATTTGGTGCAAGTTTCACAAGCAATAATAGGCACAAAAAAACACTTTGTATTGAATGAATCTTACTGAATCCAGATGATTTAAGCAGCTTACAGCTACACTTCGGGGTTTGAGTTTTATGACGATTAATAACCATTTACTTGTAAATGTGATCCTTCCCCTCATGTAAATTAAATTGAATTAAGATCGGGTTTGTAATAGCTCTCAATAGCTCACTCCCGATAATCAAATACTTTTTTGGCCTATTTTTGAAAGAAATATGCAATGTTGTCAATGTTATTTTGATATTATTAATGTATAGTATTTTATAGCTATAAAAGTTATAAAATAGTACAGTTTGAAATTTGTTTTAGTTTTTATTTGTTTACCTGCTTCATTTTCATATTAATTCTTGCAGTTTTTTTTCTGTTTATATATAATATATATATATATATATATATATATATATATATATATATATATACATACACACACACACACAAACAAACACACACACTATTATTTCATATTAGTTTTATTAGCTTTATTTTATTTCAATTTAATTATAATTTTTTTGAACAGTTATACTTTTAGTAAAATATAGTAATCTAAATCTAATATAGCAAAGATCACTTTATTTTCTTGTGCATATGGTGTGAAACAGGCCTTAAAAGTTATTTAAGATGACATCATAATAAACAAAGATGTCACAATAAGAATAAGTATAAATCTATTATTCACAAAGTCATTGTGCAGACAGGATGAGTTGTTTTTATAAAATCTTTCTTCAACCGTTCATGTATTCTCAACATGCTTGCTCCAGAATCTGATGTTAATGGGAAGTTTGTTTTGATATGATTCATGGCTCCATCAAGTTGTTTGAATGTGATATGAAGGCCGTGAAGCGGTTGATATTTGGCTCACGCTGTCATTTTGCACATACTTCCTGTTCACGCTCTCAATGAGGTTACACTCAACTTACTCATTAGACATGTAAAGTGAATCATTTTTCTGCATTTGTGATTATCTATGAATCTAATTTGAACAAACAGACGTGTTGATGGTTGAGGGTGCATATTAATATTCATGACAGATCTCAGCGATACTGGGAAAAACAGACTGTCAAATCATGAAATATTTTCAGCTTTGAGTAAGCAGACCTGGACTTCAGAACAGACGGTCAGATGTGGTTTTATGGGTCTAACCCTGAGGCTGTGATGTGTCCAAATTGCTTGTTTTGACAGAGCGCATTACCTATACCATCTGAATTCAGAGCTGTTTGAAGATATTGCTGATTTAAATTCAATAGGGATTTACAGTGGTGTCCAAGAGACCACACTGAGAAAAAAAATTAATCTGGGATTCAGAACAATATTTAAACTTGGAAATAGTAAGTAAAAAGTTTTGTAAGTAAATAAATAACAGATCTTTATTAGATTATTACATGGAAAATGCATAAGTAAATAAAGAAATATTGGGTCATTAGTGGATTACTACAGAGCTAGTAAATAAATAAATAATAAAGTCAAATGCAGATTCAGGATTGTGAACAAAAGGTGATTAATCAAATGTAAATAGATGAGTCTGATTCATTGTGTGACTCTTTGTACAGATTTACTTCTGTGAAAAAAAGTCGCAAATGGACTAAACTGTGTATAATAATTATTGCTAAGTTTTTGGGGTAAAATAAAACCGCAGCAATAGCAATTAGTTAAACACTTCACTTTTTGAACAGTCAAAAGCTGTTTAAAAAATAGCAGTATTATTAAAAACCTTATGCAGTAATACCACATAACTGATGCAGTTTATAGTTTAATACATAAACTATCCATAATTTTTAATTATAAAATTCTTTATTTTTTTTTTTTTTTAGCTCAATTAATGTTATTTTTTGGATTTATTATTATTAAATATATCTATTCTTTTTTAATAACTATTTTTTTCAATGGCTGTTTGCATTTAGTGGTTTACATAGGTGGCATCACCAAAAGAATCAACATTTGATTACACTAGTCTAAGCTAAGATACTCTAAAAACACAACTATTGTGAAAAATAGTACAATTTATGCTAAATATGAAATTCGAAAGAATTCTGAAATATTCAACTTTTGTAATCGTGTACAACATTTCGCAAAGTGAGTACGGAGTTCAGCGTTGCATCTTCTGAGAAAGACAAATGCAACTGTTCCATCAAACCTAGCTAGAAGTTTTTATCTTAAAATAGAGTGCAAAGTTGCTGTCTACCATTTAGTTTTGGAAATATTTGGATTTGTTAGACATCTTATAATATCATCCAAACTGCAAAAAAGGAAGTTTTTGACATCAGACTCTTGCCAAATGTGAATGATTAAACCCAGTCGTGGCTGATTACGAATCAAATAGGAATCAAGCAAACACGATCTTTTGACTCCACTTTTCAGGCAGCACATCTTTAAATTTTAATGGAGTGAAATTCAACAACTTTGTTTACTGCCAAGTCAGCTGTAATCAACATAATTATCAGCCAGAACTGCATTAGCCGATGCGAGACGTCTTCAGAAATAACAGCCGTTCTATAAGAAAAGTGCCCTTGCAAACACGCCGATCTTTCCAGGTTCTTTTGGGTGAATTAGAAAGCAATGCTGCCGGAAGCACATGTTAAAGACGGCTGGCAGGCGGCCTAGTTTCACAGCCGCCCGCTCCCAGTCCGACCCTGACAGTCAAGCCTCAGTGAGTTACATGACATTAGGGCACCGCGAGGAGAAAAACAAGCTGCCTACAGAATGTTGCCACCACTTTTGAGGACACACACAAGGGGGATTCTGGGAAGGGAACAAATGTTTGACACGAAGCTCCTTTGGGAGAATAATGTGAGTTGTTGTAATGCAGCCGGAATACCGTCATTTTGGGAGAACAGTTTAAGGAATACAAAACAAGAATCACAGTAACTTTGCATAACATTCAAATTCAACGGCTTTTGCTAAAAATAAGACAGAAGACATCATTGACTTTTGAAGAAATTATGTAAATGTGGTTATTGATTTAATTCCTATAATGAGAATTCTGTTTTGAGTCTTTCTGGCTTCTTGTGAAAAATGAAAAGAATTGAATGAGTAATATAAATGATTATTAAAAAAAGCTAATTATTTTTAGACAATAAATAAAAAATGACAAAAGAAAAATCTATATGTTTTATATAAATGCATAAATAATAAATGTATAAATAATAAAAACATCAGTTTGGGTAAATGAATAAAAAATACATAATCAAACAAACAAACAAATAATTAAATAATTATGGCAACAAGAAAAAAATCAATCAATAAATAATATAAATGTATAATATAAAGAAAATAATTCATATTTAGGCACCACACACACACACACACACACATAATCAATTAAATAAAGGAAAAATAAAAGCGTAAAACAACAACAATTCTATAAATAAAATATGTATAATTAAAAATAATTCATATTTAGACACCATAAATAAATAAATAAATACATACAGTACATACATTTATAAAATAATTAAATAATAAAAAAATATTAAAATAAAATTTATATTTTATAAAAATGTATAAAAGAATAAAAGCATCATTATGTAGTTTGTCTAAAAAAAGCCCATTTAAAATTTTCAAAACATTTTTTTAAGATCATGAAAAAAAGTCTCTAAATCTGCCCTACTGTCTTTTTGTATATTTGTCAATTTATTCAGCAATTCCCTAAAAACACTACCAATACTGCCTAGCAATGCCTTAGTAAACACCCACAGCACCCTATCAAGTGCCCAAGCAGAAGCAAAAATTGAAATGTTGTCTGTTTAACCGTGTCAGTTGGTTCACAACTATACATTGTGTTTTATGCAGTACGTCTGTTTTTAAAGTGTAGTACTCCACAAATCCATTTGTGTCCGAGTCAAATAATCAATATAAGACCAATAGCTTTGGTTTAAAGCAGCTTTACTGGTCAGCAGGTGTACTTGTCTTTCCACAAGCTAACTTCTCACCCAACCTGTCTGGCACCTGCTGATTTAATGTGTTGTCGCAATCTCAGACTCAATTTCTCAGACTCACTTCAGCGCTGAAGCCGACACATGGAGAATCTGGGACATGTTAATGTATAGAGGAGATGCCAGTCCTCTGGCTAATGATGGGAAAAAAAACTCAAACGACCTCAGAGGTGGCACCGCAGTCATCATTTGCTGCCAAGAAAGTGATGAAAGCTCGGGGAGGTGTGACATCGCCTCCTCTTTTATCTGGGAGAGCATGATAAAGGAGGAAACAATCGAGAACTCAACTCAACTCTGCAGGGAGACTAAATAAAGAGGGCTGCGAGGGTTCGTCATGTAGAGCTGTGTATAGATTGAAAAAAAAAAAAACACACAAAAAACAGTTTGTATAAGCTGATTAACAAAGTACGTGCCCACATTGTTCACATGTGGCCTGAACGTGGTTCATAATTAGCATTACATGACGTCTCTGTTTCCTCAAATCAGATCTTTTAATCACACTACACAAATCACACTTGGCTTGATTATTTGTTGAGTTGAATTTGAATTCTCGCCAACACCTTGTATTGATTTATTGGCAAAAATACCAAAAAAATATAAATAATTTAAAATAAATTCATATATTTAGGAAACAAACAAACAAACAAATAAATAAATACAAATTCTATACATTTACTGAAGAAACAATATTAAAAATAAAATCATATTCAGGTACTGAATTCAGACATTAATTATAAGGAAATAAATAAATAAATGTCTGTTTATGTTCATTTAGAGAAAAACAAAAGGCAGTCAATAAAACATAAGAAGAAAAAAAAATGCAATACATGCATAATTAAAAATGAATTTTTATAACCAATTTCTAATAATTTTTCCTCTTTTTTAAGTTCATTTTAGTAATAATAAGTCATATTTAGGCATCATTATAAATCAATCAATCAGTCATATTTAGGCGCCACTTTAATCTCCTAAACTGATTCTTTAGAATTTTAGAAGTTTAATATCATAAGATTATATCAAATGAGTTTTGACTGATTTTTTTTTTTTCAATTAAAGAGTTGATATGATTTGTAATAAAGCCAAAAATCTATTAATTTTAGCTAACTGATCATTATATGTCTGTGCACCGGTCTATGCAGATAAGTCATTGATAGTGTTCTTTGAAAGATGCATTTCATTCATGTACCATCTTGATATTGCAGCAGCTGCTTGTCTTCGCTCCTTCCAGAGATTATTGGCCCCCGCTGAACATTTCCCATTAGAAAGCAAGTGATCAAAGATGGAAATATGTGCAATTACAGCAGGCACAATAATTGAAGACGAATACTGATGTTCTGCGGGGATTTCACAGTGAAATTGCTTTGGCAATCGGCACAGATGTTTTAATCAGAGTGCACTGGCCCATGAAACCCAACATGTCTTACACAGACAATCAAAAGGGTCTTTCCTGCCATAGATGGAGCGCATCATTGGAATTATTGTTCTGATGGAGGCGGTTATTGTTTTCATTTTGCCCATTAAGAATGATAAGAATGGTACAGGGTGTTATTAAAGACTGGTTCTGTGCTCTAAAAGCTGCTTTTGAATTTATAACATGCCAGAACAAGACAAAAGCTGCAGATTATTTAAATAAAATCAAAATGTTTTCATCACGGTTAAGAGGTGTTAGGTACAACATAAAGTAGTGTGTAACACGCATCCTCAAGTGGCTCATGTGTTCTAAACAGTGGAAGCACAGCAGTGTGATAAAAGACATCAGTGTTCAACAAATGCCTTTGTTAATCATAAGCTATTCCTCTGAGAAATAAAATACATCATTAGCTGAACTGCGGGTTATTTACGGCTGCCAAGCAACACAATGAAAAAATTGAGCAGATGTGAGGTGTGCGTATTTACATCCCAGCCGCTCTGACTATGGCTTATCCTACCAATACATAAAAAAAATATATATAGAAATTATTATTTTAATTCAGCAAGAATGCATTCAGTTGATCGAAATGAACAGGAAGGACCTTAATAATACTTCAAAATATTTAGATTTTAAATAATGCTGTTCTTTTGAACTTTCCATTCATCAAATCATCCTGTAAAATATTTTGTATCAGTTTCCACAAAAAAATATTGGGCAGCACAACTGTTTTCAAGATTGATAAAAATAAAAATGTTTCTTGAGCAGCATATTATGATTTCTGATGGACACTGAAGACATGATTAATGATGCTGAATATTCAGCTTCGTATTATAGAAATCAATTACATTTTACTGTATATCCACATAGAAAACTGTTCATTTAAATTATAATAATATTTCACACTTTAACTGTATTTTTTATTAAATGAATGCAGCCTTTATGAGCATTAGAGGTTTCTTTTGTCACAAACGTACCACTAAGAAATGTGTGATGCCATTTAAAGGCGTTAATAGTGGATAGTGAAGGACAGGTGTCTGTCAGTTTTCAAAGTCGAGACTGATGACAGATTTCGAGCCAGCTCTGAAAGCTCTGAAAGTCTGGTTATTGAAGAAGTCTGTTTGGGTGAAGACATCCAAGCAGAGAGAATCACAAAACCAACCGGAGCAGCAGTGTTATATAATTAAACACTCCATTTCAAATGACTTATATTTTTAATTAGTAGTGTTTGCTAAGTCAAGCATTGCTACTACTATTGCTCGGACTGAGGGTTAGTGATTTGAACAAACCTCCAACACTGAGTTAGCCTGGTTAAAACCAGACCCTTTTCAGTTGAAACTGAGTTAGGGTCTGGCAAAGCCTATTAAAGACTGGAGTAATGATGCTGAAAATACAGCTGAGCATCACATAAATAAATTACATTTTACAATATATTAAAATAGAAAACGTCTCTAGGTTACGAATGTAACCCTAATTCCTCGAAGGAACGAGATGCTGCGTCGAGCTCTTTGGGGAAACGCCTTTGGCAAGATCAACTCTGAATATCGTGTGCAATCTGTCCAATGGAAGAGTGTGATGTCACAGGCGGGGTGACGTAGCGACCAGGAAGTTATAAAGGCACGTGCCACGCAGCTGGCTTCAGCTTCAAGTAAGGAAAGGAAGGGCCGGCAGGGGTGCCGGGAGTATGGCTCTGCAACGCAGCGTCTCGTCCCTTCGAGGAACTAGGGTTACATTCGTAACCTAGAGACATTCCTCTTCAGGAACTCGAGCTGCATCGAGCGCTTTGGGGAACGATGTGCCAATGCTGCCAGACTAACAATCCCCTGCCTAGTGTGTATCCGAAGAGCACAGCTAAGGCAAGAGGACAGAAGAGCCAGGAGCGGCTCGCATATCGAGATTGTAAAATCTGGCAAATGTAGAGGGCGTGGACCATCCCGCAGCGTTGCAGATGTCCAAGAGGGACACACCTGCTAGAAAGGCCTTAGAGGCAGTCATACTCCGCATAGAGTGAGCCTTGGCTCCCAAAGGAAGGGGAAGAACAGAGGACTCATAGGAGACGTTGATAGCCTCGACTATCCAATGACTAAGGGTCTGCTTAGAGTCAGGGGAACCCTTTTTAGGAGGACCGTGGCAAACCAGCAATTGGTCAGATTTTCTCCACAGGGCAGCTCTGTGGACGTATGCGTACAGTGCTCACACTGGACACATACAATTTAGCTTCTCCTGGTCTGGCTCCTGAAAGGGAGGAGGGCAGAAGGCCTGCAGTACTATAGGCTGTGGTGTAACAGAGGGAACCTTGGGAACATAACCCGCTCGAGGGTATAAGAATGCTTTGGCCATACCAGGGCAAAGTCTAAGTAGTTAGGGGCCACCGTAAGGGCCTGAAGGTCTCCAACTCTCTTTAGAAACGTAATCGCCAGTAACAGTCTTAAGGGTCAGATGTCTATCTGATATATCTTGAATTGGCTCGAATGGAGCTTTACAGAGAGCCTCTAACACCACAACCAAGTCCCATGGGGGAATACAGGACCGTACTGGAGGTCTCAGCCTCAGTGCACCGCTGAGGAAATGTGTAACTAGGGGGTGCCTACCCACTGACTGACCATCGAAAGGGACGTGGTAAGCAGCTATGGCCGCCACGTACACCTTTAAGGTGGAGTGAGTTAACCCCGGAGAGAGCCTAGCTTGTAGAAACTCAAGAACTGTACCAACTGGCGTCAGGACCTCTTTGTCGAGGACTTCCTAGCTTCGATAATTGCACGAAGATCTGATTTCGCTTTGGAAGTCCCCGACTTCCGTGGGGGAGCACGAGTGGCGACACTCTGCTTTTGAGCCTCGCAGTATGAGGAGCTTGCCTGTGGCGGGGGTATCTCCCGCCCAGATAACCTACGAGAGCAACGAGGGAGGAAACTGTGGAACGCCGCCGCCTGTTTGCGTGCCTCCTGGAACCTGTCGACGACAGTATTGACTGTGTCGCCGAACAGGCCCGAGGCTTGAAGCGGGGCGTCCAGGAGGCAGACCCTGTCCCGCTCTCTTATCTGTGACAGGGTCAGCCATAAATGCCTCTCCGCGGCCACCAAGGCTGCCATAGACCGCCCAATCGCGCGAGCGGTCTCTTTGGTGGCACGGAGGGAGAGATCAGCGGTCCGTCTAAGCTCTGCAATATCATCGGACTTGATCCCCTCTCCCTTGTCTAAATCTCTCAGCAGGTCAGCTTGACATGCCTGGAGGATGGCCATAGTGTGAAGGCACACCCCCCCCTGACCTGCTGCCACATAGCCCTTGCCCATTAACATAGATGTCGTTTTTAACGGTTTTGTGGGCAAGGCCGGAGCCTTCAGAGACGACGCCGAACCGGGTGACAGATACCTCGCAAGCATCTGCTCAACCCGTGGGCATCGCTCTGTAACCTCGCTCATTGAGCCCCGCGACATTGCCGTATTATTGAGAGTCGGGGCCGAAGAGACGGGTCGAATAAGGGTGGTTCCACGATCTCGCTATTTCTTCATGGAGATCGGGAAAAATGGAAGGCTCTGGGATGGAGGTGGCTGCCTCGGCCGCAGAAACCGCTCATCTAATTTACTTTTCTGCGGTTCTGATTTTTTCTCTGCAGGCCACTCGATTTTTTATTTATCAACTGCACGAGTAACCACCTCCAACAGCTCCTCATACTGGGGCGATAAGGGTGGCGAATCCCTACTAATAGTCTCCACATTATTAATAATAAAAAGCATTTTAAAATAATTATATATATATATATATATATATAAAAACTGACGACATATCAACTGCACGAGTAACCACCTCCAACAGCTCCTCATACTGGGGCGATAAGGGTGGCGAATCCCTAATAATAGTCTCCACATCCACCTCATCAGACGAAGAGAGGTGGAGTGTCGACCCCTCGCCCTGGGGGGAAGAAACCGATGAGCGAGCTTCCGAACCCAGGGTTTGGGCGCCGGATTTGGCAGATGAGGAAGGAGATAAGGACTGGCCCATACCCTCCGCCAGATCCACCTGCGAACCCCACGAGTGCAGCAGCCGCTCTGCCTCGGCAGAAGCAGGGCCAGCACCGCGGGGAACGCAGGCGAAGGCTCCCTCCTCGAAGAGAGCCCTCCGGGATCGAAGCGTCCGCACCGGCAATCGTTCACAATGTGGACAGCGTGCTTCGATCCCAGGCCAACCATGCATAAATTGTGTGTATCCCCACCCGTGATGTAGCGTGGGCAGGGAGGAACACACAATCTATAGCACGATCTGGATTCGACCTTCATATGTCTGGTCTTAGCTTTGCTCTTAGGCATTATGTTGCTTTATTGGGACAGACAACAATAAATAAGACTCACAAGACAGACTTTTTGACATGCACACACAGAGCGCTTGCTGAAAGACGCGAAGCTGAAGCCAGCTGCATGGCACATACCTTTATAGCTTCCTGGTCGCTAAGTCACCCCGCCTGTGACGTCACGCTCTTCCATTGGACAGATTGCACACGATATACAGAGTTGATCTTACCAAAGGCGTTTCTCCAGACCGCTCGACGCAGCTCGAGGTCCTGAAGAGGAACAGTTATTTTGAATTTTAATAATATTTACAAATAACTGTTTTTACTAAAACTTTTAAACAATATATATATATATATATATATATATATATATATATATATATTTTTTTTTTTAAGAATTAACAATAGTTTAAAAAAGACACCAATGTTCAATAAAGTTTCTGTATCTGTAAGTACTGCTCTTGTTTCCATCAGAAAAATATTAAAATCCAGAGATTTCACATAAATCACTTATGGATGCAACAAGACAACATACAAAGCTATGTTTAATAGCTACTACAAAAAGTCAAGTATAATAAATGTGTTAGGTTAAGCTGGGGGTCTTATTTTTAATAATGGACAAGCAGTTCCTCATCTCCACAATGCCCTGAGTATATTACGACCATGTAATTCTGGCACATCTCCCAGAAGTGTCCTGGTTTGACATAGTACATATTGGATATTTAATTTATGGGCATACTTTATAACATTTACATCTACAGTAAGCTTCAAATAAGAAACAATTCATTTAGCCTTGTAGACCACTGTCTGTTCAGTTTTCAGTATAAATCTAATGATGGATCAGTTGTAGTTTCTCTGTACACAGGCATCAATAGCAGCACTGACAGAATATTTTTTTTATTAATCATTTAATAAAACTTACAAGATTTAAGACACAAAACTGGAATGGAAAATTAAATGATAACATGACGCCACTCAAAATGTAATGTGCACATAGTGAGGTCATGTGAGGGCAATGAAGCATGCACATTTGAAGTGTTCATCACTGTATAATGCATACGATGCAATGAGCTAAGCACACATTTGATTATTCTCTAAACCACTATGGGATAAAAACTTAAAGCATCACTTTCCTAAACATACATGTTTCTATATGCATGTGGCAGTTTTGTTATTTAAATGTTATAGATTTAAGATATAGCAAAAGAGAATTGTTAAAATGTATCAAATATATTTTAGACAAAGGTCTTTAAAGATGATCAAGCTTGGTTCAGTTTTTCAATTAGTAAAAAATAGGGTGTTTTTATTTCTTGGCATGATGGTTAAATTCAGTGGTTTAAATAATTGATTATGTTGCTGTAAAAAGGATATGCGCATACTGTATAAGTCAGCCTATGTTTTCAATTACTTTAACTCATGAAATTAATAATTGCTATCTTATCTTTCTCAAGTTATACAAGATATATATATAAGTCAGTCAGTCAGTTAATATAATTTAAGTGGAACAACTTTTTAAGTTGATGTAGGTGGATTTTTAGAATAAAAAGAGATTATAAACATATTTATAATGAAACAATCATATTTAACATTAATTATCTAATTAAATAAAGTATCATATTTTATATTTCCACTCTACACATATTACACTATAATGGGATATCTTTTAAAGCATTCAGAATCTTTTCTTTTAAACAATTAAAATGTGTTTCTTATGACAGTATATTATTATTATTATTATTATTATTATTATTATTATTATTATTATTATTATTTATCAAACTAACCAGAAAATTATACAAACTCTGAAATGATTGCTTTGAACAAGTATTAACTTAAATATTATGCTAAATCTATTACTTTAGCGAATGTATTTGTATCAACAAACCACTGATGTGTTCTCTCACAGAATGTGTTGTTCCATGAACGTTTAATGAAAACAGATATAATTTCTGCAATCATACACTATATAAAAAAAAAAACACACACACACACACACACACACACACACACAACACCCCTCTGGGTTTGAAACAACTTGAGGATGAGTAAATGGTTTACACAGTTTTCATTTTGGGGTGATCTACCCCCTTAATGTCAGCCTATAGCCCTGTTGTACCCAACTGTTTCATCAAAAAAAGGCAGTATTCTATTCCAGACCTCGCCATGAATACCTGCGACACCTTTGGCAGCGCTGCAGCCCTCAACGGCTCCGTTGGGCTGAGTGTTGACATCAGCTGAACCAGGGTCAATCCATGATGGACTCGTCCCTGTCACACTGTCCCGCTCTGAAGGAAGTGGACTAATCACCGGAGCAGGGCTCAGGGCTTTGAGAGGAGAATAGTGGGAATTCACTAAAGCCCTGTTTGGCTAAGACTAAATCTGTGGCTCTCCATCACTGCTGTCAGAGAGCCTGGAGGATGCCCGAGTGACTAACCGCTCGCTGTGTACACCTGGAGCAATGCCGATCGGCCTCATGAGTGAGAAACGCTGACAAATGATTGCTGCATTTTCCTGTGAACGGGAACACTAGGCGGAACGGAGAGTTTGATATTTTCACATCATGCACCCTGCTGTAACAGCATAGCTGTTTTACTCTTGCTAGGTTAGAATAAATAAGAAGAAAACAACTGGAACATGAAGGGAAACTGCATTAAACAGCATGATGGCATTACCATAGTATTATTTAAAAAAATACAGACTAATCATATTAGAATATTTATTTATTGAAAAAAGTGTTTATACTGCACAAGCAAACAAACAAAAATTTATAGGGGAGATACAGGCACCATTATATGTCTACCAAACTGATTTTAATTTATAAAAAAACTACTGGCTCTGTTTTTCAGATTTACAGTTTTAAAGATGATGAGACACAAATTATATATATATATATATATATATATATATATATATATATATATATATATATATATATATATATATATATATATATATATATATAAATGTCCAAACTTAGCTTTGACAGATTTTTATTATGTTTTTTGTCTTTTTCTAGCATAAATCTAAAAAAGAAAAAAAAAAGCAGAGGCAAAAATACTTATTTAGAAAATCATCAAAAATATATATAGTTTTTGCACTTACAATAAATATTTTCTAAATCTGTATTTTTGCATCTGCTTTTTTTCTGGCAGTATGGTATAACCAGTGGTTATTTTGCTGATGATAGGCTTCACAGACACGATCATGACCTTATGGCCTTAAATCATGCCAAGACCCTCATAATTGTATCATTTGCAGCTCATTTATTCTTTAACAAGGTTCAAAAACCTTTAACTTTCATACTAAAAGGCATGCATTTTTAATACACATTTGTTGAAAAGTATGTTGTGGTTGCATGCATTAAATCATCATCATTTTTTTTGTTGATGATTTAATGCATGCAACCACAACATACTTTTCATACTTTTCATTTTTTTTGTTCATCTTCAGTTCTCTCTTCACAGCAGTTCAGTCAGTGTACTGTTTGAGTAAATGAATTACTCCGGGATATTGGTTTGTTTTATCTCAGAGGGAGTGTCAGCCACATTAAAAAAGTTAACAGCTTAAGTCATTTGTGGATTAATGCATATTAGAGATGCGAACCGTTTAAAACGATTCAGTTCGATTTGGTGAACTGAATGATTCGTTCGTGAACCGGATATCCAGACTGCTTTGCTTTGAACTCTCTCACACAACAGACACGGAAGAGAAGACAATGCTGAATAAAGTCGTTGTTTTTGCTATTTTTGGACCAAAATGTATTTTTGATGCTTCAAAAAATTCTAACTGACCCTATGATGTTTTTCTTACCTTTCTGGACATGGACAGTATACCGTACACACAGCTTCAATGGAAGGACTGAGAGCTCTCGGACTAAATCTAAAATATCTTAAACTGTGTTCCAAAGATAAACGGAGATCTTACGGGTTTGAAACAACATGAGGGTAAGTTATTAATTACATAATTTTGCTATCTGGGTGAACTAACCCTTTAAATTGGGTGGAAATAGCTCTTTTGAAGGCTAAATAGCTCTTTTAAGGTTGATTTGAGTGTTTTCTACTGTGTAATGATGTTTCTGTGCAGTTCATAAAGTTTTAGGAGTGGTTCTTCTAGGTCATTGCTAGCATTGTTTATTATTTTGTTAGAGTGAAAAGAGCACATGTTTATGATGTCCTGATGCCAAAATATGCTTGAACAATGTTTCTTTGCTGTTTTTGTTGTCTGCCTGACAAAAGTAAGAACTCTTTTAACAAGCCACACCATGTCTGGAGTTATTGTGCCCAAGAAGATGAGTAAAACGCCTTAGCAAGCAACCCTAATATTCTTGAATTCACTTTGTAAAGTGCAATAAAGAAATCTGAATCGGCCTAATTGTACATGCAAAGCACAGTCTCGCCCTGCAGTCATGACCGGTTGCGAGTGTGGTAATGGTCGCATCTATAGACACTCTTGTGTCCCACCCAATCCTGGCCTTTCCCCGGCTCTTTGGAGACAGTAATTGAGGAAAGAGCCTGGCCACACTGCCTCCAACATTGCCTCCATTAGCCACACTGATGAAGTTATTTTCTTCATCGCCCAAATGAAGGAGAGCATTTCCATACCACGAACTCAATGTCCTGTGGTGCGCTGTTTCAGACCGGCTTTCCTAATGGGAGACTATCAATGTACTAGCTTACCTTCAGCAATCTGCATTCAGAACGGTGACTTGGCAATTTGCTTGCAGCTCACTCATGCTAATGAGCACTCTGAAGAGACGCGGGCGAATGGGGAAATTCAGTTCCCACAGCTTCCAGTGGTGTTGAATATGAATGGCGAGCCAAAGGTGGCGTCTTTATAGAACAGGCTGTTGGCTCGCAGGTCGAGAATACTTGGCGAAACTGGTGAAGTTGTTGTGTTTGTGTGTTATTTGGTCTGACAGGGCGAAGGTCCTGTCCAGTTCACTGTGAAAAATAGCCTGAATCAGTTTTTTTGTCTTGTTTTCCAGTGAAAGCATCCTTACGCCACTGGCAAATCGTTTTTCTTGTTAGTTTTTTTAGCATTCATTTTATAACTTTTCGTGAGGTTTATGCTCAAAACTGAAAAAAAAAAGAATAAAAATAAACTTAATTCAAGATACAGTGCTTTCTCTGAAAATAAGTATTGTTACACAATATCTTCTTATAGCATTTCCTCATTTAAAAAAACATAGTTTTCAAGCAGTTTATCTGCTTTGATGCATGTTTAAATAATTTTACTGTAAAATGCACAAAATTTTTTTTTTAATTTTTTTTTTTTAATTTTCTTTTAATATTGTCATTTCTGCAATGGGGTAAAAAAAGAAGGAAAAGAAAAGTAATTGTTACTGTTTATCTTACAATTTCTTTGCAATTCTGAGAAAAAAGTCTGAATTTTAATTTCCTCTCAGAATTGCAAAAAAAAAATACTAAAATAATAATATTAATAATAATTCAGATTTACTTTTTTTTATCCCATGGCAGGACTAATTATAATATTTACTTTCTTGTGTTTGTGTGCTCTGTGCTTTTAAGAATCTTTTTTTTTTATGTAAACGTGCATTAGTCTTATGTCTTTAAAGTTTTATTGCTTGTTCAGTATCTCTAAACTAGCACTGTGCACTTTGATATTTCTATCAGTGATGCGCGGGTCAATGTATTAATAACCCGCACCCAACCGACGTTTTCAACTAACCCGCCCGCAACTCTGACCGCAAAAAAATAAAAATACTATATTGTACCCTAACCCTAACGCTTCCTGACCCGCATTTTTAAAAAGCAGTAAATGCTCATCGTAGCGTCATTAGGCCATAGGAACATAGGAACGTAGGCAAAACTAACTAGGCAAAAAAAAAAGAAAATAAAACTTATTATATTATAATTTTGTCAAGAATTCTTTTTGGCTCATTAAAAATTAATCTTGCTGCCGCGTTCTGAATTAATTGTAAAGGTTTGATAGAATTGGCTGGAAGACCTGCCAAGAGGGCATTGCAATAGTCCAGCCTGGACAGAACAAGAGCTTGAACAAGGAGTTGTGCAGCATGTTCCGAAAGAAAGGGCCTGATCTTCTTGATGTTGAATAAAGCAGATCTGCAGGATCGGACAGTTTTATCAATGTGGTCTGAGAAAGTCAGCTGATCATCAATCATAACTCCAAGGCTTCTAGCTGTTTTTGAAGGAGTTATGGTTGATGTGCCTAACTTGATGGTGAAATTGTGATGAAACGATTGGTTTGCTGGAATCACAAGCAGTTCTGTCTTGGCAAGGTTGAGTTGAAGGTGATGGTCCATCATCAAGAAATGTCTGTTAGACAAGCTGAGATATACGAATAGCTACCGTCGGATCATCAGGATGGAATGAGAGGTAGAGTTGAGTGTCATCAGCATAGCAGTGGTATGAAAAGCCATGTTTCTGAAAGACAGAACCTAATGATACCATGTAGACAGAGAAAAGAAGTGGTCCAAGAACTGAGCCCTGACGCACCCCAGTAGTTAGATGTTGTGACTTGGACACCTTACCTCTCCAAGACACTTTGAAGGACCTATCTGATAGGTAAGACTCAAACCATTGAAGTGTGGTTCCTGAGATGCCATTTGCCAGTAGGGTTGATAGGAGGATCTGGTGGTTAACCATGTCAAAAGCAGCGGACAGATCAAGCAGGATAAGTACTGAAGATTTGGATTCTGCTCTTGCCAGTCTTAGAGCTTCAACAACTGAGAGCAAGGCCATCTCAGTTGAATGTCCACTTCTAAGCCAGATTGGTTGCTGTAAAGGAGATTGTTGTGTGTGAGAAATGTAGAGACTTGTTTGAACACAGCTTGTTCAAGTGTTTTTGCAATGAAATGAAGAAGGGAAACTGGTCTGTAGTTCTCTAAAAGAGATGGGTTGAGGTTGGGTTTCTTAAGTAGTGGAGTTATACGTGCCTGTCTAAATGATGAGGGAAAAACACCAGTGTGGAGGGAAGTGTTGATGATGTGAGTACAACTGCAGGAGAAATGGCTTGAAGGAGATGGGATGGAATAGGATCAATCGGGCAAGTAGTAGGGTGATTAGAAAGGATGAGTTTTGAGACTTCTGCCTCAGAGAGTGAAGAGAAGGATGTAAATAACTGCAAGTTTGCTGGTGATATGAGCTTGACTGATTGTGGTGTAGAAAACTGTGCACTAATGTGTTTGATTTTATTAATGAAAAACGTTGCAAAGTCATCAGCTATTAGAGATGAAGCAGGAGGGGGAGGAGGAGGACAAAGAAGTGAGGAAAATGTTTTAAAAAGCATGCGAGAGTTAGATGAATTGTTAATTTTGTTATGGTAGTATGTCATTTTAGCAGTGGAGACATTAGCTGTTGATACCCAAAGATGGTAAAGGATTAAATTCCCAGTCATTAGAGATGAGCAGACCAGTACCTCCACCTCTTCAAATCAAACGGGGGGAGTGGGAAAATGAGAAATTATTGGAGAGGGCTGCAGGTGTAGCAGTGTCCTCTGGTTTGATCCAGGTCTCTGTTAGGGCCATGAGATGAAGCTTTGAATGACTAATAATAGAAGTAATGAAATCGGCTTTGTTTACAGCAGACTGGCAATTCCAGAGACCAATAGAAAAAGAAAGTAGTGTATTAGCAGATATAGGCAAAGTTTGCAGGTTGTTAAGATTGCGCTGTCTACATTGTGTGATGTGTGGTTTGCGAGTGGTAGTGATAGTAGGGATCTGGAAACACATAGTAAGATTTGGTTATAAACAAAAAACAACTGGTAGAGTCGATGGTCTTTACACTCTTCGGTCTTCACACGAGGAGGGCTTAACAGGAGGGCTGCCAGCGACCGCTGCCGCGGTATACTAATCTTTTTTAAACCCAAAACGGAAATTGAATTCAGCTGAACGCACTTTTTTTCGTTTATCACTACAAAGGACTAAACAAGCGCACAACAATGACAACGTATGCGATAGAGTACGAGACCAAACGCAGCACGTCTCAACACAATAAACAAACAAGTGTTTCCCAGCAACGACAACTGCGCTAAACACTAATGAGACAAGAAATAAATACACTTACAATCTGCTTTTAACTACCGCTGATTTAACAGCTTCTCACAGGGTATTTCTTTATACTCTTTTGGCTGGAAAATATATTAGAAGCAAAATATATTTGCTTCTTATTTATTAAATACGGGCAACTGACTGATAAAACATTGATCAAAATTAAGATACAATTTATACAAAACGAAAATCTTTTAAAAAGAGGTTTTCTATAAAACAAAACTTAATGAAGTCGTCAAAAACATGTTTTACCAAAAACAGATACGTTGCTCCTCATGCAGTCTTCTTTGCCGCCTCCATCTCTACGTGCAGACTGAGCTTGTGCGTCATCTTCATGCCAGTTATTCAGCCAATAGAGTGTAGGCCTATGTATTTCAAAAATGTGTCTAGTACTATATAAATGACAAAGGTTTAATTGGCTTTTTTATTTCAAAGGACCCGACCGACCGCGACCCGAATATCATTAAAAATATTTTTGGATGACTCGTAACTGCGGGCAACCGCAGGCGACCGCAGGCACCCGCTCATTTTGAATCAACCCGCGCATCACTTTTCTTCTTCAGTCTTCTATCTATCTATCTATCTATCTATCTATCTATCTATCTATCTATCTATATATATATATATATATATATATATATATATATATATATATATATATATATATATATATTAATGCCTTCTCAACTTTAGTTCTTCTTATTTTCAGCAATACAATATAATCACAATTCATTATAATCATTAGCTTGCCAGTATGTTTTTAACTACTATTATTTAATTGTGGAATTAAGCTATTTCCTTTAAAAGTGTGATACTTCTGATAAGCCATTATAGGTAGGTTTAATTATTTATTAAAATAACAAAGTAATAGTTTGCGCTACAAACCGGTGTGTTTAGGATTACAGTAATAAATTAATATGATAACAAATACAGGTTTGCAGTATCAAGCAGCATTACCGACTGTAGTTAAAGTAAGCTCAGTAACTGAGATAATGGCACAGGCTTATAAGGTTAAGTCTGAATAGTGACTAAATGTTTCAAAGTATTTAAACATCCATAATATTACACAGAATCAAGGACATAAACTCCACCATCACAATTTATTCATTCTCTGAAAGTCACACTTTTTGACATCTCAGTTGTTTTTCGTAGTCACAGAGGGCACATATCCCAGAATGCACCAGTGTAGAAGTTAAAGTTACAGGACTCTCAGCGGTATTCATTACTGTGGCCTGCCATAGGGACATGCTTCCCATGTGCTCAGCCATCTGCAAATTCCCTTGGCTACTTGATGACAGAAGTCTCAAAAATCCTCACAATATTAGCACACAATCCCATATGGATTTCCACTTTCATTGCTTTTCACAAGTTTTCGTGGTTGCATTAGACTTCTTTTGCTCAACAGAAGTCAGAAACATTATCCACTCATCCACGCTTATTCATGTGTAAATTACATTGCATTAGAACATGAAATATCAAACTTAGTGTCATTTAAAGAAAGAAAACACTTAGGTTCTTCACTCGTTTGAGAACAGTGTAAGACTGTTTAAAGTAAGGAATACAGACACATTACCACCCCCAGTGTGCGTTAGGCTCTTTCCATAAAGTAAGAGGCAAGCACTGTGTTTTAATCGTGATCCAAACAAAGATGCTGCATACAGTACATGCAGCATGAGCATTTTTTAATTATTTAACATTTATTGTATAATTATGAAATTTTAAGATAAAAACAGAATGGTCTTACTTTACCTTTGTGTAACTATGCTACATAAAACACATCTGCAAGAAACGAAAACTGTTCTGAAGACAGAGTCACTATATGGACAAAAATATTGGGACACTCACTCATCACCAAATACCAATGACTTTGGTTTTTTAGACACTTCCAAAACTGTTGCAACAGAGATGGAAATAAAAATGTTAAATGCATGAATTATGCCTTTTTCTATTACAAAAACAGGGTGTCCGAATACTTTGGTCCATATGTATGTACAAGTTATTGGTGTTTGGTGATGAGTTTTTGGCTCAAGGTCTGCATTTCAAGTCACACCAGAGGTGTTTAGCTGGCTTTCTGCAGACCAGTCAAGTTCTTCACACTGACTCAATCATTCATTTCTTTTTGAACCTTGCCTTATACACAGAGACATTGTTTTGTGCTGTCCTAACTGTTGCTATATTGGAAGCTTGAATTCTCTAGAATATCATTATATGCTTAAACATTAAGATTTGCACTCATGGAAATGACTAAAGTAGTCAAACCTGTTCATTATAAGGGGGTTCCAATACTTTTGTTCATATAGTGTACATTCATATGAACTCCCACTCCCCAACTGTATCACAATTTAACATCTAAACTGACTTGAATCGTCACATATTTGTATCGATTTTCATCCGGCTCGGTAGAACGTTACATGTTTCTGTCCTGAAAATACATATGTGTTGAACAAATTTCTTACGCACCTCATTCCAGGCCTTCCATTGCTAAATCCAAAATGTCATCTCAGAGCTAATAACAGACGTCATGTGTGTAAATAAACATTATAAATTTTTTTGACTGATGAACTATTTAACAATCATTTAGCAACATTTTAGAAAAATTGACAAAAGCAAAATTGTCAGAGTTGCCAAAATGCGCATGCCTTGCATCAGTTTTCACAAATGAAATAGCAAAGATGCTAGACTTGTTGAAGATGAGGCTTTTGTCCGTTCATCAGCATGGTTCACCTGAGCCTCCAGAGCCGTACAGTCTGTGTGGTTTGTGCTCTGGCAGAGATGGATGAGTTTGGGAAAGCTGAACCTCAGCTAATTCTATGACTAATCAACGTCTCGGCTTGCCCAGACCAGTGTTTTCACACCAGCCGCAATCGCACAGTCAATAACCAGTCGCTCTAAATGAATCACCTTCCCCGCCATTGATCTGCTGTCACATTCATTTACACAAATCGGTAGTTGCAAGTATCTTCTTGTCAGTGTTTGCTAGATAGCGTTTTGCAACAAAAACAGTTATTGTTGGCTATTTGTTAAGCATCTGTGTATCTTGTACTTGGAGAGTTGGAGCATATCCAGATCAAATTATGGAAGTGAACCAAATAAAATATTGATATTTGCTTGTTTCAGAATTAACTGATTTCATGGAGCAATTAAAAAATATATGCTTTAACAGTTTCAAGCCATTCTGAAAAACGTGTGTAAATAAACACACAGAGGCAAGCATCGTTCTGAAACCAGCCTTGAATATTTTTCATTTATTTATTTTTATTTGTAAATGCCTTTTAATTAATAATTATGAAAGATATTTAATTAAACTAAAATTTTAATTATAAATATATAATTATGTATTATGTATTATTATTATTATTATTAACCTTAACGGTCACCCCGTCCCGTATATGGGATGCCTACGTTTACTTCACTACATTACAATCAAATCTAATCTAATCTTGACAAACTATATATCGTTGGAAAGGTCTAAGACTCCCAAATATATATTTTACCAATGTTTTTTGTTAAAAATGATGTAGAAAAAGTAATAGATTAATTTATGACAAGAGTGCACCCTCAAAAATCCAAATTATAAGAGGAGTTTTGACCTTTGTTTAAAAAAAAAGACTTCTTTGTTGCCTTTTTCTCTATCACATTTTAGAAATCATCAGAAGTTATATATTGACTGAAAACTTAAAATTTCAAAATTCATCTTTTAAAACCCATTTTTAAATCAAACATTGCATTATGTAAATGGTACATCAATATCATGTTACAAAATGCAGCAGCAATTACGGGGCCAAGCACTCCAACTGCAGGAGGTAAGCATGGCATGGCGGACCACATCAAATGCAACAGTGAACAGTTACAGCAATTTTAGGATGATTGTAATTGAAATGGCTGAAATATCATAAATACAACCACTAGTAATAAGATTAAATGGCCTATCACCTTTGACCAACAGGTGGCGCTGTAATCAAATCATTTTGGTGAGTTCTGTGTGAGATGACAATAACACACAAAAAGTTTAGTGTCAATATGCTAAAGCATTGCAGTGATACAGCCTGAAGCCTCAATTTCGTTGCGGCGGTATGCGAAAAAAGTTTTGTGTATCGATACAAACTCCATAAAATTTTGTCAGCACAGTGTAAAGATCATCTGATTCAATTTTGGTGAAAATCGGACAAATGGTTGATGAGGAGTTTGCAAAAGAAGGTTTTCAACATAAATCAAAATGGCGGACAGGAAGTTCAGCTTACTCTGGCATATTTGGTATCTATGTTATCGGCATTATCCAGTGAATATTTTGAGACCAGTTTCATTGCAATGGGCTAATGCAATAAAACGTTATTAGCATTTTAATAAGTCTAATTATTAACAGTTAATGAATGGTTTATTACTCTTGACCAATAGGTGCGGCTGTTACCAAATTTATGTGGCATGGTCAGTGTGAGGTGTTGATGACACATACAAAGTTTGGTGCAAATTTGTCAAAGCATTGCAGAGATACAGCTTCAAATGCATTTTGGCACCCTTCCAGCAAATTTGTTGATGCGCAAAATGAGAACCGTTTCGTATATATCGACACAAAATCCATAACCTTTTGCCAGAATGGTCTGAAGATGATCCACGTCAAATTTGGTGAATATCTGACTAACGGTCTAGGAGGAGTTCGAAAAAGTACGTTTTCAACATTAATCAAAATGGCGGACAGGTATTATGGCCAATTTTCGCATAATTGGTATCGATGTTCTCAGCAAGAACCAAAGAATATAGGGAGATCATTTTCATTTCAATAGTCTAATATATTCAAAAGTTATTAGCATTTTTGTGATATCTCATTATAACTTTTGGCCACAAGGTGGCGCTGCCACCAAACCTTTTGAGTACCTTCAGGAAATGGAGCCGAAGATTTTCGTAATTATTTTCGTAACGATACGATAATGCGTTCAAAAAATACAGCATTTTAAAACATAATTCAAAATGGCCGACGCCTAAAATGGCTGACACGGGAAACTTGGATATCATTCGACTCGACATGACTCACTGAATCTGAAGACACCAGTTGTGTGATTTTTGGCCAAATCATTCAGAAGTTATATTCAGAAGTTATAAGCCAAAATATGCATTTTTCATATCTCCTGACCACTAGGTGGCACTGAGTTGAAACACTGCAGGTAGTCTCAAATCATGGTTATTATAACACACACCATGTTTGGTCTCAATATGCCAAACCGTTGCCGAGATATAGCCTCACGTGCATCTTTGCGTATCTAACCCTTTAACCAGCAAGATTTTAATATATTCAGAGCTTTGAATATATATAGCCTTAAGAGTCATTTTAAAACAATGCTTAAAGTTCATAGTGGCGCTGTACGAGAACGGTTGCTTCTATCGACACGAAATCCATAACTTTTTGTCAGCACAGTCTGAAAATGAAATGATTCAATTTTGGTGAAAATCGGACCAACGGTTGATGAGAAGTGCAAAAAAGTAGGTATTCAACATAAATCAAAATGGCGGACCGGAAGTTCAGCTTAATCTGGCATATTTGGTATCTATGTTGTTGGCATAAACCAGGGAATATTTTGAGACCAGTTTCATTCATATAGGCTAAATCATTAAAAAGGAGTTCTAGGAGGAGTTCGAAAAAGTAGGTTTTTAACATTAATTAAAATGGCGGACAGGAAGTATGACATTTTTTTGCATAATTGGTATCGATGCTCTCGGCATGACCCCACAGAATATAGGGAGACCATTTTCATTGCAATAGTTTAATTTATTCAAAACTTATTAGCATTTTTTTGATATTTCATTATAACTCTTGACCACAAGGTGGCGCTGCGCCTAAACTTTTTTTTTCGTAACGATACGATGCTGCTTTCAAAAGATGCAGTATTTTAAAGCATAATGGCCAACGTCTAAAATGGCTGACACGGACAAATTGGATATCGTTCGACTCGACATGATTCACTGAATCTAAAGAGACCAGTTTTGTGATTTGGCCATACCATTCAGAAGTTATAAGCAAAAATATGATTTTTTCATATCTCCTGACCACTAGGTGGTGCTGCATCGAAACACTGCAGGTAGTCTCAGGTCATGGTTATTATAACATGCACCAAGTTTGGTCTCAGTATGCCAAACCGTTGCTGAGATATAGCCTCACATGCATTCTTGCATGCTTTTCGTCAAATTTGTTCACGTGTCATTCGAGAACGGTTGGATGAATCAACTTGAATTCCATAATTTTTTGCCAGCATGGTCTGAAAATGATCTGAGCCAATTTTCGTGAAAATTGGACTAACCGTCTAGGACGAGTTCGAAAAAGTAGGTTTTGCGAACAATAAAATATAGCAAAAAAACTAAACCTTGCAATTTTTGAATTTTGGTGTTCTTTCCACTTGGCATGTGCCAAGGATTCAGAGGAAAAATAACTGTACTTTTGTGGCTTACGGTTCAAAAGTTATTAGCATAGAAACATTTAATCTTTGGACAAGTGGTGGCGCTAGAGAGTTGGAGTCAGAGTCTCTAAACGTGCTGTAGTTAATGTTGATATTGTCCTCTATCAGTGTGCCAAATTGCAAAACATTCGCGCAAGCGGTTCTATGGGCTGCCATAGACTTGCGGCGGAAGAAGAAGCAGAATAATAATAAGAATCCTAACGGATACAATAGGTGCCTACGCACCTTCGGTGCTTGGCCCCTAATAATAAGAATCCTAACGGATACAATAGGTGCCTAACCTTGTGTTGTAACAGTGTATTTGCAATACATCTGCAACAGATGCTGTGAAAGTTTTGCTGGATAATCCAAAGGGACATCCTCAGGGTCTCTTTTACATTTTCTCCATGATATTACAACGTCTCCTGACTGGCGAGTGTTTAATCATAAGCAATAATAGCAGACTCCCTTATCTTAAATGATTATATGCCGCGGTCGTACTTGATTAACGGCCAGTGTTGAAACAAACAAACAGAAGGCTGTGTGAGACTGTGGCTGAGCTGTAATTTGCATGCTGTAGGTCTCATCTCAGCATTAGCAATGAACTGTCTCTCTGAATTACACTGTGCCTTCGCTCAGATCACTTGTATTTCTTAATACAAACAATCCCATCTCTCTCAGCTCTATAACTGAGAACAAGCACAGAGTCTTACACTCCATCTTTTCCAAGGCCTGCGGTGTTGAACCCATGCAGCGCTTTCCTGACCGTACCTGACTGAATTTATGTTTTTAGTATCTTACATAACTAAAAATTAAACTAGATTTTTTTTTTCAAGAAAATATTTGCCTAAAGTCAGAATATTCCCATTATGTTATGTTTTTACAGTTGCTACAGTGTTCTCAGCGGTTGCTAGGACAGTTGCAGGGATGTTATACAGAGTGTTATTTTTTTTTTACATAATTCATATGCTATTATGGTCTTTATTAATATATATCTATCTATCTATATATATATATATATATATTTATATTATATATAACTTTATTCTTTACTTAACAGTTGTATTTATTCATTTATTTATTTATGTTTTAGTTGTATCCCAGTTTTAGATTTTTTTTTTCATTTTCAATTTGTCATTTTATTTTAGTGCTTCTACTTGAGTTTAGTTCTTTGTCAAGGTAACTACAGTATAAGCATAGATATTGTTAAATAAGCAATAACTGAAACAAAATAAAAACAATACTATATATAAATATTCATAAATGTATTTATAGTTTACCCTAACCCTAGTTTTTCTTTTTTAGGAATTTTTCTGATTTTTATGTATTTTATCTTGTTATATTTAAAACTAAAACTAAAACTGAAATAAAAACATTAATAACAATTGTAAAAAAAAAAGGGCGGTTGGTACATCAGAACATCAAACTTTTCCTTTTTTTTCCTCTGTGTGGTTGCTAATACGCTTGATAAATAAATGGCTAAAGCTCAAAGCCCTTCGCCCTTGAACCCCTGTTCAACCGCATGGACTGTAAACTTTGACAAACAGCATGAATGACAACTCTAGAGAACAATTGACTCTTTCTTTATGCCGATATGCCTCATGTGTTCTTGCCACCAATAAAAGGCTTCATCAGTGTTGCTCACCAGTGCATGGAAATGCCAGTATGAATGAGGACTTTTAACCATATGGATGCATGTTAAGGAAGCCCTCAGAAGACCTCGACCTGGCCACTCGCTGCTATTTTATGTGCACAAGCTTTCCATGCCAAAAAAAAAAAAAAAACATTTAACAACAGCTTCACTTCAAATCTCCAAAGTCCACTGGCACTTTCCACAAATAGTCTTCAAAATAGGCCAAAACGGACAATAACTGCTCTTTTTCTTTTCCCACAAATGACCAGTGAAAGGAAGTGCTTTAGGATTTTTTAAAGGGACTTTCAATGTATCTAACCCTTTAACCAGCAAGATTTTATTTTATTTTATTTTATTTTAAATTGTATAAATTATAAAATATATGTATATATCATTTAAAATGTTTATTTAAAGAATGAATGAACGAATCCCACATTATATACTGATTCACTATGTATTATATTTAATGTATAATATGTTATATTTATTATTAAATATTTAATAAAATTTCTTAAACTTATATGGTAAATAAACAATTAAATATTTTAAATGCTTATATATATATAATTTTAAATAATTTTAATTTTAAATATTTTATTTTCTAGTCATTTGAAAGAAAATGTACTTGTGGCCAAAATTTTGATTTTGTACTGGTCTGACTGGTTTTAATATTTACTATTTACACTTAATAGGCAATAAAATGACATTTTAAAAGTTTGATCTAATGTCTAACAATATTTTTACAATTTTAAAAAAAGGTTTTTATTTATTTATTTATTTATTTTTTATGTAATCAGGGCTCCAGACTGCGACCAAATGGAAGCATTTTGCGACCATTTATTCCACCGGTGAGACATATTTTTGTGTTGCCTATCTCATAAGCTCTGCCATTTCTGTTGTATTTGAGACACATCAAACGGCAAACCTGCAGGAAGGGGCACTTTTACTGTTTAATAAAGTAAGCAGTACTGCACAGCAGTTCATAAATTAGATAAATATCACGTGTGCTTTTAAAAACAGTATGCGACAACAGCGGGAAACTGTTTATTCATTCATTCTGTATATGTCAAAAGATTAAATCCGATCAGAAGCTTGTACCAAAAATAAATGCATTCATCACGTTCATGTAAACACTACATTTGGATTCGTCAATCAGAATGAATTCATTCCGATGGAAGCAAAAAGTGTCCATATAAACGTACCTACTGTTACAGCACAGATGCAACAGTGCTGCGAGATCCAATGAGAAGCGCTTGAATTCGCCGCACAATGATAAGATTACTGTGAGATCTAGTGAGAATCATTCAAATTCTGCACAGAAATCTCTGTTATAAACAGTGCAGACATACGTCAGAAACCAGAAGCGGTTACGCTAACTGTAACCATGATGTTGTGGTAGAAATAGTCGATTACATTACATCATTCATTTCAGGGTTTGTTCAACCCTTTGAGAGAGAAATGCAAGCACTTTTCAATGATTATTTCCAGCACTTTAAAGCGCTAAAAGATGATCCAGTTGTTTTTAATGGGATGAACAAAATAAACTTTGTGTGAAACGCTTAAGCAAAAATGTAAAAATACATAAAATCACAATTATAACCAGTAGATAGAAGCAGAGGAGCACTTATTGGCTTATTAGTCATTCATTTCTACTTTTTCTCTATATTTTGAAATTTTTAAATTACTGTTATAAAATATCAAATCAGTAAGAAATCAGATTTTGTCCGAATTTTACACTTTTTGTTTGTGTGTGTGTCTGTATGAAGTAAGAAAAGTCACAAACTTTTCTTCAATTTGCTACTAAATCACACATAACCACTGAAGTTGGTCAGTTCCATATGCTAGAAAAATAATGATACATTTAATAAGAGTGGAATATATACATTTTCTATATATAAAAATTAGATTTTGCAACTGTTAGTCATTAATAAAAGTACATTTTGTATTCATCTTAACTCAAGCTTAGTGCTTTACTGTAATATCTGTATTAACAATAAACTAAATAAAAATAAACAAGAATTGAACATGAAATATTAAGAGCCACTGCTCTTAAATGTTAGTCTGGGGCCCTGATAATATATAAGTTATATTTTAATGAACAATTTAAATGTACTATTGACCCAGTGCTTTTTTTAACTAAATAACCTTAGATTAAAATCCTTTTTTATTTTATATGTATATAACATGCACAGGTGAATGATTTACAACAGGAAAGTAAACAATGTTCTTTTGACTCGGACACTTTTAGTAGTTTTGGTCAAATTGCCCTGAACATTAATTAAAGGTTACAATGCACTAGCAAGTCTTTGTGGTTCATATCATGGTGTGGCAATTCATTGGAGCGGGAGGTTTCGGTGAGCTCGCGGCCACTGTCGCCGATGATGCATACTGGTCATTAAAACAGAGCCACCTTTTGGAAAGCTTTATGTCTCCATTAAGGGAAGTGTGGAGTTCTTTTATGTGGTGTGGACAAGGCTGTAAAGCACGGAAAACACACAGTGTAGTCTGCTTACAAAGACCTGGTGAGAGCCGAGAGGACCGTAACTCTCCCGCAGTGCTGGAAAAAGATCCTTTTATTTCTTGGAATAATGTTAATTTTAGATGTGTCCTGCTTCTGAGGTTTTGAGTGCACCCAGATGAGACCGTTATGCCTCGGATGCTCCTCCTTCATACGTCAGGACACTTAATAGAGGTTCATTTTATACAAACTTTATCTCACTCAGATCCTAAAAAAAGGTAAAAAAAAAATAGACACAAATGAGTGTATTTCATACAATAACAGAATACAGATATAAAATGAATCTGGATAAGCTCAGATCATTTGATTTTGATGAGAAATATTAGAGTTCATTTTGAGATCTGTGACTTTTGAGTGCAGTATTTTGGCAAATCTGTGCACACATTGTTAAGCTCTTTTTCTCAAGCTTCAAATTCATTGCTGTCTATGAAAAACAATCAAGATATTTTGATTTTTCTTTTCCTCCAGGCTAGTTTCTTTCTTTCTGTCAAGCGTATAATGTAAACTAGAAATGATGTTCCTTCTGAAAGATTGGCAGAATTCATTTTTAAAAGGATTCCTGCTTCTCGGATGGTCACTTGCAATTTCTGTCAAATACCAGTCAGGAAAGCTTGGGTTGTGGATTGGTGGTAAACAGATGTCATTTCAGGGATCCGCTCTACAGCCAATTTCATTCTGGAATTATTTTCTTGCAGACTGTGTAGTCAATTTGCATGCACACACTTTAAGCACACAGTTAAAGAAATGTCATTCGTGTTGCAGTTGCCTGTGAAATAGTAAAAATCCCCTCTGTCAACATGCAGCGCAGTTCTTTTGAAAAAGTTCAAAAGGATCAAAGCAATGTGACCTATTTCTTGTTTTCAACATGAGAACTAAGATCATGTGTGTGTGTGAGAGTGTGTGTGTATATATATATATATATATATATATATATATATATATATATATATATATATATATTGTATTCATTTTAATATGAATGGGAATGCATCCTCTTTTTGGTTTATGTCTATGAATCATTAGAAAGATTCAAGCACAAATGGCAGCATTTCCAATGAATGAGCAAAGTACCATCTTATAAGAGGCTTCTTTAATGAACACGGATGTTGAAAAGAAATAACCAGAGATTAGCATTCAGTCGGGGTCCATGTCATTAAGTGTGCACATGAACTTGACTGTTTTTTAGTCCCCGTTGACACGTTATTTTCTGCTTGACTTGGGCTCATCAACAGGAGCATAACACTCCCTTTTCATTTAGTGTCTCAGACTAATTTATGATGAGAAATATTCATTACTTTCATCTTTGCTAGAAATTTCTTCATTTTCCATGCATGCGACCCGTTTCATAGACCATCTTTTGTATTTGTAACAATCAGAAGTTTGGATCATTGTTGTTTTTGCACTAAAAATATGCAAACGAAAGCCTGTTGCTTGGCGAAGAGTCATTTGCTATAGCAGAGTGTGAAACGAAATTAGACCGACAGACATAATATTTCATGCACCTTTGCTTCTCTGGTGAATTTAGCTTATTTAGATGTTTTTACTGGAAAACTAGACAATACTGATGGGATTTTTGCAGTCTGCAGCTTTGGTTTCTGCACAGAACTCATGCTGTAATGCGATAAAACCTTGCATTGTTAGTGTGGTGTCATAATTTGACAGGAGTGCAGAAATTAGCAGAAAAAGGTCTCCTCTCACTCCTATTTTTGTCCACACAGAGGATCAGAGCAGTCAAAACAAGTCGGCCTCCTCTGCTGCAGTTTGTCTGTTAAATTAGCCCAGTTTTTCTTAAAGGGCATTGGGTGAAATGTCCAAGCCTCTAACAGATCCCAACGGCAAAGCATTTAACAGTGAATATGCATGAAAGGACCTTCTTAAAGGAATAGTTTAGCCAAAAATCAGTTCCTTTGTAAGTATACAGTGACTACTAACCGTCAGCTTTCTGATAGCTTTGCAGAGGCATTTAAGTTGTTCGCAGAAAGTCTTTGTCTCTTTTTCAGTTCTCAAATCTTATTCAGATACAGTGCATGAAGTCACATTTTGCAGAAAAGAATGACAGTAAATTTTAGTATTCACAGTGCAGTGCAATTGCTATACATCCAGGATCAGATTAAAGTGGGATTAAAGTTTTTTTTTGCACTGATGCATTGAAATAGTGAATGCAAAAGTAGCACAACTGTTTATTAAATTCACATCACTAAACTGAAATTAACTTTTCTTTACTTTTTCTCTCATTTGTAAACATTATTTTTAATTATAATATGTTCCCATGTTATATTAGCATTTTTGTGCGGTTTAGGGCTTGTTGCCTAACTACAAAGTTTAATTTTTACATTTACATTCATCCATTGGCATATGCTTTAATCCAAAGCAACTTACATCGCATTCAGGGTTCATATTGGATCACTTCTTGCATCCCCTGAGATGTAAATCCATGACCTTGATGTTTCTATTGCACTGATTTTCAGTGCATTTAGTATTTATGTGTAATTGGATGTTGGGTTATGTTCCTCATAGCAAATGAGGTAAATATTTGAGATGTATATGTGTTTTTGTGAAGGGAAATGCATGAATATATTAGCCTACTATTTGGTGCTCTAGGTGTCTGTTTTAGTTTCTGTAAGAAACAGAAAAAATATATTTCCTCTTTCTCATTTTTCCAGTGGTAAGTCACACTTAGGTCTGATTTAAGCTGTGGTCGACAAGAAATGTTGACTAGACACTGATTACAAATGCTGTTAAGGTCAATTTTGTTTGTTGTTGTTTAGGTTTTTGCATTGAAATACTGTACACAAAAAAATTCAGAATTCACTCCACTGTAGCCTACTAACAATGAAAAATACGTCTGAAGTATTTATTAATGTTAGTTTATGTTACGTTATGTTGTTAATCAAATGTTGTATCTGTTAATATTATTAAATGGACCTGAGCTAACATGAACTAACAATGAATAGTTGTGTTTTGATTAACTAAAATTAACAAAGATAAATAAATACTGTAAAGAAATGCATTGCCTATTATAATGAATGCATTTATTTACATCAACGAATGGGACCGTATTGTAAAGTGTTACCAACTTTTTATATTAAATGCATATAATTAAAAAATTTATAAGATATTTGAATGCTATATTTGCTTGTTTTTGGATTTTGCGCTTTGTGTCTATGCAGAACATTTCAAATGTGCGGTTATGCATCTGACAGATGCTTTTATCCAAAGCAACTCACAATGCATTTCATCAGTTTTTGTTTTCCCTTGGAATCAAATTCATGACCTTATTGTTTTTAGTGCCTTTTTTGTGCATTTTGTGTTTATGTGCATAATTGTTGTATAATTAGTTATGGTTCTTATAGTAAATGATGACAGGTAAATGGTATATCTGTAGCATTTTGTGAGTTGTGAAGGGAAATGCAGTGTCTACTTTTGTTCAATGTATTTTCTGTAGAAACATGAACCAGACTTTTTTTTTTTTTTCTTATCTTGGATGTCAGACAGGAGGGCCCTTAAGTCTGATTAAAGCTGCAAGACAAGAAATGTTGGCTAGACACAGATAAAAACCATGGCTAAGGTCAGTTTTGTTTATACTGTGAATGTTTTTGCATTGAAATACTGCACAGAAAAGTGGCACAACTGTTAGTGAATTCACTCCATTGAATTATTAAATTAAGAATTCCTATACTTTGTCAAATTTTTATGAAAATGCTTTTTACCTTTTTTTGAGCTTGTTGCCTACCCTTAAACTTTGCATCTGCGTTCATGGATTTGGCAGACGCTTTTATTAAAAGCAACTTACATTACATTTTAGGTCCCTATTTTATTTCTTGTATACAAAAGTAACAGCTGCTGAAGTGAATTCACTGCATTGACTTTTAAGTAATACATTAATATGCAAAATGCTTCTAAAGCATTGTAGTTAATGTTATTTTAACATTTACTAATATATTGTTCAAATTTGCAACTTGCATAGCATCCAATTTAGAAAGTTTATCATTTTTGTTTTTCTTAGGAATCAAATCTGTTTCTAATTTAGTGTTTCGGTGCATTATTTATGGGGATAATCGGTGTATATTTGGTTATTTTTGTGATTTGTGAAGGGACATACAGTACATACATATTTAACTTTTGTATTTTGGAATTGTTGCCTATCCAAAATGTTTAAACTTGACATTTAAAATTATGCATTGGCATATTTGCATATTTATCCAAAGCAACTCATGTTGCATTTGAGACTGATATTGCATTTATTTTGTTCTCCCTGGAAAGCAAACCCATGACCTTGGTGTTGTATTTTTGGATATGTTTCTCATGGCAAACAAAGGCAGTTATATTTGTAGCAGTTTGTGTGTTGTGAAAGGAAATGGAATGGCAATGAAAATGTTAGTCTACTATTTGGTGCACTAGGTCTTCAGTACATGTTTTATTTTCTGTGAGAAACGTTACAGAGGAGGGCCCTTAGGTCTGATTAAAGGTGCTGTTGACAAGAAATGTTGGCTAGACGCTGATAAAAACCAATGCTAAGGTCAGTTTTGTTTATGCTGTGAAGGTGTGTTTCAGAATGACTTCCAGCCATAGAATAACACAGAATAAAAGAAGCTGGAAATATGCTATCACTTTCCTTGCACAGACTCCTCTGATGTTCTTCCATTTGGAACGGTGCACATGGCAACTGAACATCTCACATCGGATCTGTTTCATCTGCAGATCCGAGTGTGTTTGGAAACATTGCACAATGTGTCGACTGACACCTCCTACAAGCAGAGCTCCTGTAACACCTCAGAAACACAGACGATTGTCCTGAGTCGACATATGCTGCTCTTGCATCACTCAAAGGCTTCGGTTACATGGAAGGAAATTACAACGGCCACAAATTATCAGTGGCACAGCTGGCAGACCCATCTGCTGGATGTCTCTCGGTGATCTCATTGATGTCGCTGGAATATCATGGGAATTCAAATCCACGTTTTCCTTGTTATGCATTACAGGAAAGGGCAGATGGGAACATGTGGACGTCTCTGATCCTGAAACAAACAACTGTAGGGAATGCGTGGACTTCGTGTGAACTCTGATTTGTCAATACAGTTCGAGGCATTGTTGAGATCTCTTCTGAAATTCTAGAGCATAAATATTGAGGGTCTGTTGGAAAGCTAGAAGATGCATGCCTTCATCTGATTGAATTTCTTTCAAGGAGAAACAGATATCAAAGAAATCTCATTTGCGATTCTTCTCTCTTATGGGTTGACTTGCTTTGCAGCATTTGGCCTTCAGTGTGTAAAATACCAAAGTCAAAAAGCTCTTAGCAATCATGGTGAATTTTGATTCAGTCGTCATATCTTTGGAAGGTCCAGTTGATCCAAATGCTAGGGATGAAACTGATGTTTCGACACAGTGTCGAGATCCAGAAGCGCAGATGTTTCTAAACACTTCTCTGAAGTGTGATTCGAAACACCCATGTCACGTGACTAAGCCGATTCAAAGCATTGGGGCATTTCACAAGTGTTTCAAGACCCAAATCTGCTTTTGATCGACAAGGTTGGGACCAAACCACACAATCGCATATCTGTCTTAATCTAACTCCCGCAAAGTATAAAAGTGCAGTTAATGCAGCGGAACAATTAACATATTTAAATAAAAATATTTATAATATGTACAGTACTTGTAAAAAATGCTAGTTGTGTCTTTTATTCATGTTTATTTTTTAATGACCGAAATAACATATTCACGAAGAATTCATTCATCTGCCAGAGAGATGTTACAACACATTACAAGAACAACTTCCAAGCAGGTGTGTTTTGAAGCTGATGTTGGTTTATTTCTGATCTAAATTGTGAAGTCATCTGACTATGTAGCAAACTACTGTTTGAAACCACATTGCATTCTGTTTTACATACTGTTTTTAAGAACTGAACACAATATATCGTGCATTGCACTGTATTAGTTCAGTCAGCAAGTATTCCTTTATTCCTTTATTTAAAGTATTAAAATGAACTGTAGTGTGGTCAGTGTAGCATACTGTTAAAACCGTTTAGTGCATTGTATAATGTTTAGAACTAGTAAAACATACAAGTCTTCAAAAGTTAAGAAAGACACTGCTGTATGCATTTTAAAGCCTTGAAGAACAATGGTATGATTTTAAAAAGACATGCTGTTGGCTTATAACCTCTGTGGTTCGCATAATCATTAATATAATTGCACATTATTGTTCACAGCCAATTAACATGTGACCTCACTGCGGATGCTTCAATTCTGGGGCAAATCAAACACACACACTTCCATCTGGTTATTCTGACCTGTGCTTGCACTTGTGGAAATTCTGTGAAATATGGTTTCGAAGAACTTGGACAAACTATTTATTTCCCCATCTGTCTACACTGTATGGAGATTTTATAGGAAAAACACGAAACACGAAACGACGAGGCTTCAGCTGCTGAGATTCTGCAGATCCGTCATATAGCGAGTGCTCAGTGCATAGAATGAGATAAAAACATTCATTCACACAAAGCAGATAGGACAAACATACATAATTAACAACACAGATTCATAATGAATGAACTCCGATGACTAATCTGTGCAATTATCCAAAGCTTCCCTCCAACCATCTTATCACATTTGACACAGAATCCGACACACATGTCCATCTCCTCATGTTGGCTACAGTTGATTTGCTACATATTTAATATCTCTTTACTATTTCTCACATAAGTCATTAAAAAGGTGAGTATATTCATAGCCTCCAACAGAGGTGCTTTTCCGTGACGGTAAATGTCTAACAATGACTCACTTTGTATGCTACACCAAACTGCGCTTTGATTTCTGAATTCTTTATCATATATTGTCCTCACTGAACTGATGAATGTGTTGGAAGGAGGGAGTTTTTCTTGCACGTTACAGAGCACTTTTCTTAGGTGAAATGTGAAAAAAAATGTTTTTGAAATGAAAAGTGTTTTCATTTTACATATTGTTTTGTCACATGTATCACAGCAGTTATGGAAATGAAATGTCTGATGGGCAGTGCAGAAAATTGTAATACTCTATCATGTTTAAAAATTATGTTTCACCTACATTAAACCCAGCTGATAGTGTTAACATAAGCATACATTAAAAATAAATTCATTTCATGAAGCAATCATGTTGTTTTACTCTAGTTTGCTTCTACATGTTTTTAAGCTCTTTTATCTTGACTCTTGTCGACTGTTTTATCGAGAATTGAACCCGAGATAACTCTGTACCAGGTGCGCTATAGAGCAAGTTTACTACATCATACAAATCTATACTATATATAAGAAGCCACTTATGGATGTGAAGCAAACATCAAAATGTATTAATTTATATATTAAGCACAGTGGTATAAGGTTATAGCATAGTATTGTGCAAGAAACTGTTTAAAAATAAGTATTTATTAATCGATAATCTGCACTTATGATCAGGAATTAAATTCATTGCCTTTTTCCTGCAACTATTGGCAGGCAGCTAAGAAAAAAGCAACGACCGTATGTTTCTGGAGCATGCAAAGAATGCTATGTATTTGATTTTATGCATAACTTTCGTACCAGTTGAAATCATTCAGTTTTAAACTAAAAGTAGTTCAAAACATGTCTCACGACAGCCTCTGGTTCTCATCATGGAGTCAAACAATTATAATGTAAAAAGTAGAGCAAAGAGTGTTGTGGACATGCGTTTGTGTGTTTTACACAACTCTGGGTGGCAGTAACCCATCTGTGTCCTAACCTCGTGCGATCAGAGCCGATCTCCCAAAGGTCAGAGGTTTGATCTCAAGTGAGAAGCAGGATTGAGCCGAGCACCTGACAGATCTCAAGATCATAATCAGGCTTTATCACCGCTGTGCTTGGGGTCAGACGCTTAACCTCGTGTTGCTCCATAGGGAACACCTCTCAAATTGACCCCATATACTGTAAAACTGTCTGCTGTTAAATGTCAAATTATCTAAATCTGTCTTAGCTCAATTAAAGGTGCTGCAGGCTCAGGTCAATGATTGAGGCGACATTAATTCAAGTCACATACAGAATCTATTTTTAGGTAATATCAGGAAAGAAACTTCAGCGTTCTGGTTCAGAGTCAGCATTTGCACTTGATGTTTTTGTTCTTTGAGGTTGTAAATTTAAGCACAATATTTCAAAGGTTCAGAGATACTTACTAAGCGATTTTATTTCATTTGAAAAGGTTACTGCTGTTTTGAGTTTCAAGAAATAAAATATGTATAATTAAAGTTAAACGGATCTTTATTGAACTGTCAAAAAAATGTAGCAATTTTCTGAGAATCTACAAAATGTTTTTGTAGCTTTATTTTTTACTTTGTTCAGTCTTATTAACTGGATAAATTGTATTTATGATTAAATCACTTTTTAATTGAGATTTTACTTTAAAAAACATGCATGATTTATTTAATAAAATAAAAAAATATTAATAAATCAGTTAAATATTTAGGTATTTATTTCAGACTTGAACAGAACATGTACATTCACATGCACAAAAACACATTCTGCTTAAAAATGTAGGCTATTTAATTGCTTAGATTAATTCACTGTAATTAATTCACTGATTAACTCTATATATTTGTTTTATGTTTATAATTCATATATTCTCAATATAATTTTCCATCCTGTTAATTTGAAATATCCCGTCAAAATAAACAGAAACCACCTCCTTAATAGCATCATCCTCAAGGAAGTGACAGAAGGACAAATATTAGTTTTCATATTCATATTGTCATTTGAAAGTGAACTATATTCTGTTCATTTTCATGCCCTTGCGTCAATAAACAAGTTATAATCAGTAATGTCAAAGTAGGTCCCTTTTCTGAAGTCTGGTATAGCCTTTTAAAGAAATACTTTAAATGAGGGCTTTTGCAGAACAGGAATGAACCCAGTAACAAAATGAATGTCTGTGCAAACATGTATGCAAAGTATGAATAATTTAAAAGGCACTCTGAGAATCAGGACCAACAGATGGTCTTATTAAATCATCTGAACCAAACCACTTACAAACAGAGACAAACTGTTTGAGAAAACAGCACAGCTTCTCTGCGTTCTGTAGTGTACCAGATAAGGCTTGTTTTGCTGAGGTGCTTGTAATCTCATAGACCTTTGCTTATGTGAGTAACCTTTTCAGAGGACTTGTAATTAATAGCAGTGCTTCGATCGGTGTTTGTGAACACACTTTTCATTAATTTTACATCATTTTATCTTGCTAAACTTTCCTTTGACCCTTTGTACATTCGATGGCCCTTCAAGTGTGATTATAATACTTGTAGGTTGATCTCATGAAGAAAGATAAAACCAATAAACCAAGTTATGAACATGTTTTTAATATATTTAATCATATAAACTTATTTTTTTCTTAAAGACAATTAAGCCTTTTTAGGATCATTTGTGTGTTGTTGGCATTTTGTTGTGATATTTTCCTTAGAATCAATAAATTCTTGCAAGTGTTTTACAGATTTTCTCCCCTCTGTCTCCAAACTGTCTCTATAATAATAGATAATAAAATGATATTTATTTATTTATTATTATTTATACTCTGAATTCATATTTAAAACCTCTCAATTGCATTCTCTTCATATGAATAGCTTGCAGTCTTTGGTTTTGTTTTTATAAATGATAGATATCACATGAAACCTGTGATGCATAATTTAATATGCATTCATTTTTAAGACTTTCTATTTTATTTAGGTCTACAGTTTGGTTAGCATTGAACATATACGCATGTGGAGTCTGTCACGGCAGGGATCCAATGAGGCACGGAGATAGAACCAATTGCAGGTAAGTCATTTATTAAAGGGTAATCCAAAGGGGTAAACAGTCCAGGCAGGGTCAAAACCAGAATATCAAACATAAACAAGACACGAAGACAAGGCAAAGCAAGGCAAGAAGCGACGGACATGAATAACTATAGGACATTAAACAAGGACTCCGTAACACAGACTCAGACAGACCGGGTATAAATACACAGAAGGATAATGAGGGAACAGGAGACAGGTGGGGAACAATCAATACTAACAAGGAGGAAGGTGACCAAATAAGGGAACAGGAAGTGATAAGGTGACAGACACTGTGAGAAAGGGGGACATCTAGTGGAAACCCAGGGACACAACCCAGACACTGTGACAGTACCCCCCCTCTACGGAGCGGCTCCCAGACGCTCCACGACAGACACAAAACAGAGACCAGGAGGGAGGCGGACAGGTGGAGGCTCAGGGGGAGGGACGGAGGGCCAGAAAAGAAAAACATGGGGAACAGGCACTAGAATGTAAACACAACACAGAAAGACCAGGAGGGAGGAGGACAGGAGGAGGTTCAGGGGGAGGGACGGAGGGCCAGACTAACAGAAAGGAACAGGGACAGACGTTAACACAAAAACCAAAGGAAAAAAACAACATGAAGCCCACCAGGGCGGAGCAGAAGACCACCACACCTTTGTGGTCAAGGCCAGAGCCCTCCAGGGCGGAGCGGAAGACCACCACAACCGTGTAGTCAGGGCAAGCGCCCCCCAGGGCGGAGCAGAAGACCACCATGTCCGTGTGGTCAGAGCAGAAGCCCCCCAGGGCGGAGCAGAGGACCACCACGTCCTCGTGGTCGACGCCAGAGTCCCCCAGGGCGGAGCGGAAGACCACCACAACCGTGTAGTCAGGGCAAGCGCCCCCCAGGGCGGAGCAGAAGACCACCACAGCCATGTGGTCAGGACCAGAGCCCCCCAAGGCGGAGCAGACCTCCGTGCGGCTGGATCAATGGGACAACAAAACTCTGGTAATCCCCTGGTGTCCTTACTGGACTCCAGAAGATTGGTGCTGGCCTGACACTGCTCATGAAGATCATTGGTGACTTGCATCTGCTCATGAAGAACACCGGTGACTTGACTCAGTCCTTGAAGACCACCGGTGACTTGACTCAGTCCTTGAAGACCACCGGTGACTTGACTCAGTCCTTGAAGACCACCGGTGACTTGACTCAGTCCTTGAAGACCACCGGTGACTTGACTCAGTCCTTGAAGACCACCGGTGACTTGACTCAGTCCTTGAAGACCACCGGTGACTTGACTCAGTCCTTGAAGACCACCGGTGACTTGACTCAGTCCTTGAAGACCACCTGTGACTTGACTCAGTCCTTGAAGACCACCGGTGACTTGACTCAGTCCTTGAAGACCACCGGTGACTTGACTCAGTCCTTGAAGATCACCGGTGACTTGACTCAGTCCTTGAAGATCACCGGTGACTTGACTTGACTCTGAAAGGTCAACGGTGACCAGCCTAGTCTCTGGAGGATCCGTGGTGACTAGCCCTGACTCAGGAGGATCAGCGGTGACTAGCCCTGACTCAGGAGGATCAGCGGTGACTAGCCCTGACTCTGGAGGATCAGCGGTGACTAGCCCTGACTCTGAAAGGTCAACGGTGACCAGCCTAGTCTCTGGAGGATCCGTGGTGACTAGCCCTGACTCAGGAGGATCAGCGGTGACTAGCCCTGACTCTGGAGGATCAGCGGTGACTAGCCCTGACTCTGGAGGATCAGCGGTGACTAGCCCTGACTCTGGAGGATCAGCGGTGACTAGCCCTGACTCTGGAGGATCAGCGGTGACTAGCCCTGACTCTGGAGGATCAGCGGTGACTAGCCCTGACTTTGGAGGATCAGCGGTGACTAGCCCTGACTCTGGAGGATCAGCGGTGACTAGCCCTGACTCTGGAGGATCAGCGGTGACTAGCCCTGACTCTGGAGGATCAGCGGTGACTAGCCCTGACTCTGGAGGATCAGCGGTGACTAGCCCTGACTCTGGAGGATCAGCGGTGACTAGCCCTGACTCTGGAGGATCAGCGGTGACTAGCCCTGACTCTGGAGGATCAGCGGTGACTAGCCCTGACTCTGGAGGATCAGCGGTGACTAGCCCTGACTCTGGAGAGTTCACTGGCACCTGACTCGATTCCGGAGGGTCAATTGGCACCTGACTCGTCTCCGGAGGGTCAACTGGCACCTGACTCGACTCCGGAGGGTCAACTGGCACCTGACTCGACTCCGGAGGGTCAACTGGAACCTGACTAGACTCCGGAGGGTCAACTGAGACTCTCATCCTGTGCAACGGCGCTGGGCAAGCAGCCATCTTGGGCCATGACTCTGGACAGGCGGCCCTCTTGTACTGTGGTGCTGGGCTGGCGGCCATCTTGTACTGTGGCGCTGAACCGGTGGCCAATTTGGGCATTGGCGCTGGGCTGGCGGCCATCCTGTACTGTGGCGCTGGACCGGTGGCCAATCTGGGCATTGGCGCTGGGTTAGAAGCCATCTTGTGCTGTGGCGCTTGGCTGACGGCCATCTTGTGCTGTGGCGCTAGGCTGACGGCCATCTGGTGCTGTGGCGCTAGGCTGACGGCCATCTTGGGTTGTGGAGCTGAACCGGTGGCCAATTTGGGCATTGGCGCTGGGCTGGCGGCCATCTTGGGCTGTGGTGCTGGAACGGTGGCCAATTTGGGCATTGGCGCTGGGTTAGCGGCCATCTTATGCTGTGGCGCTTGGCTGTTAGCCATCCTGGGCAGTGGTGCTGGACTGGTGGCCATCTTGGGTTGTGGCGCTTGGCTGGTTGCCATCCTGGGCAGTGGTGCTGGGCTGACGACCACCCCGCCGGAAGAGACCGAAGTGGCTGGGTCATCCCACCGAAGCCGATGCTGCAGGTAGCGCACGAATTCCCAGAATTCCAGTGTCTCTAACTGCGCCATCTCCTCATGAGACACTGGATCATCCAGCCCGCCATTGAAATAGTCCTTGAGGGCCGCATCGTTGTAGCCCATGCCCTCGGCCAGGGACCAGAACACCTGAGCCAGGGCACCCACTTCATTGCCCTCTTGGCGGAGGGCGATCAACCGAAGGTACTTGGTTCGCCGCTCCGCCATCTTGGCTGGGGAACGGAAAAATGACATACCGCTGGTTCCTAGTGTGACGGAGTCCTTCTGTCACGGCAGGGATCCAATGAGGCACGGAGATAGAACCAATTGCAGGTAAGTCATTTATTAAAGGGTAATCCAAAGGGGTAAACAGTCCAGGCAGGGTCAAAACCAGAATATCAAACATAAACAAGACACGAAGACAAGGCAAAGCAAGGCAAGAAGCGACGGACATGAATAACTATAGGACATTAAACAAGGACTCCGTAACACAGACTCAGACAGACCGGGTATAAATACACAGAAGGATAATGAGGGAACAGGAGACAGGTGGGGAACAATCAATACTAACAAGGAGGAAGGTGACCAAATAAGGGAACAGGAAGTGATAAGGTGACAGACACTGTGAGAAAGGGGGACATCTAGTGGAAACCCAGGGACACAACCCAGACACTGTGACAGAGTCTGCTCCATAAAAGAAAACGAATAATGTCTCAGTACTTGACCAGTTTTAGTGGTTGTGTCCCGATTAGTAACCGCTGTCGAGCTGAAAAGAAGGAAGAGCAAATGAAGCTCTTTGATCATCTTTCTGTTCTCTTAAATGGACAGATCTCTGAAAAATATCAATTATCTCCTTAGTAGCTAAAAAGCAGTCATATCTCTGGTTTTGTCCATAGAAAAGCAGATTATATGGGGATGATATTTGCTAAATGTTTTCTTTTGACTGGGGGGGTTTGCATTTAGAAATCTGGAAGCCAGACACATTTCAGACTTTGTTTTCCTTATTTTAAAAACTTTTAATAACCATATTTTTTCCATGCATGTTTTATTCATACTTAACCTAATTAAATTTAGATGAGATTTAGAATTTTAGTGTCTGTAAATGAAAAGTGATTACTAAGGCATTGGTTGTAGTCGCTTTTGCAAATGTGTGAATTTTAATGAAATTGTGAATCTTCTGAAGCCATATGATATGACTTTGTGAGACTCCTGGCATCATATCTGGTGAATAAGTGATTAAAAATTAAATTATCTTCCCCAAATAAAGCCTTCAAATGTTTCCAGAAGACTCTGAATAAAGTGCATGAATCATACGAACTACTATTATGTTTTGTTTTTGGAGCTCAGCAGCCTCGGTCCTATCTTCATTTGTTTTGGAAAAAATAAGACGTGTAGCTATTGGTCATTTATCAGCTGCAGTAGTTAAACAGCATGATGAAGCGCTGCCCTCACAAGCCAAGTAATGCATTAGCACTCGAGGACTATCGATTTTAACTAAGCAAAAATCTGCAAAAAAAACTTTTCACTTGCAAAACACCTGTGGTTCCAGATTAATATCTGACAGCATGCTGATGAAATATTTACTGAAAGACCTGCAGGAGGCAATCCGAGTAGATTTTGGATGAAATATCACGAGGGAAACATCTTTCTAGCCCTTTCCATATGACACAAGATCTGTCCGATGTCTGGAGTTCAGACAACAGATGGTGATGATGAAGACCACCAATCTGTCCGTCTCATCATCTGATGACCCTCTAAAGTGAGAAGAAACACATATGAGATCACATTTTTCTCATAGACAGCAGTGAAATTAATATTTGTCTGTTTTAAGTTGTAAGTTTTTTATCAATTATATGTTTTTTGTTTTATAAATTTTATTAATTTATTAATTAAGTCTTTAAACATTTTGTTTTCTTCTAAACTAAAGTAGGGGAACCTATTGTTGAGGTTAAAAGTAACAACTGATTTGTATACAAGTATTATACCATTTTTTTTTTTTAATAATAACGTTATATCTTTCTATTATTAATTACTATAAAAATAACAATTATAAAACATTTAAGAAATAATTTTTTGAAAACAATTCTGCAGTTTTATAGCTGCTATCTTAAAGCAACACTATGTAAACTTTGGCGCTCTAGCGGTTAATAAAAAGAACTGTACGCATCCCGTGGAAGAATATTCTAACCGGATCTACTTCTCCAAGTTTATGTCTATGGCGATTCATGCAGGTACAGTATGTGTTACTCCGCATCGGTGATGACCCGACCAGGCTACAATAGTCCAAAGATAATCACTTATTATAAATGTACCATAGTTATTTGGGATAAGACAAAAAAAGCCAGTTTGGTAGATGATTTTATAAAGTACTCGCTCATTATATACATTTAGCAAATTTTGAACACAGAAAAAGTTACATAGTGTTGCTTTAACACGTCTGAAACACTCATTGAGTGATTACATTAGACACTATACATTAAGTTGCAGTGTATCTTTTAACAAGAATCGGATGTGCATTCAATGCTTATTTCATGCTAATTATAGAATGCACTCCTGCCACGCTTGTGAACCGTCATGCCAATAAAGAGCTCCAAAACATTTTTTTTTATCATTCTTAATAAAACTAATAGATTTTTAATGCTGAGACTTTGTTTCCTGTTTTCAAAAGTGACCGGTTCTGTCTGGTCTGTCAGCTCGTTGGCTGTGTACTCTCTGCTCTCCACAATGTTTTTCACTTTGTAATAAAATGAACGTGTGCCATGAGAGCTTGTACGTGAGAGGCTGGAAATGGATGAGACTAAGCGCTCCACCACTGGAAACATCTGTCTGAATCTCCTGTTGGGTTTTCTAAGAGTTAACCATGCTTGTTTGGGGTTGTCTTATTGTTTGAGATGAAAAAAATGTGCTGTTAAGATGTCCCAGTCTTAAAGGATGTACAGATCATTTCAGTAAGACGTCAGAGATTGTGGTTATAGACCATTAGAGCAATTAGAGACCAGATTTAGAGACTAGATTCCCAGCAGCCAATAAGTGAGCACTGGTCAAGACGTCAGGGACGTTCATCACGGACCTCCATAAGAAAGACATGTTCTTCTAAGAAAGGGTTTGTGTGGTTTCTAGCCTGTGCAGTTGGAAATTGGCTGAAGATGACAGAAACATTAGTGTCTCTGTCTTTGTCTTTATGGAGACTCTTGTCGTTGGCTCAGTTATGCAGGAAGTGTTATCAGCTTTCATCCAAACGCTCTCCTTGGACTTAACCTTCCAGCAATCTGTGGTTTTCTGCAATGCACAGATCTGATCCGATCTGCATTTTTCTCTCATGATATTAAAGATGAAGTGTGTTTTTGTGTTTCATTGTGTGTTTGTTAACATTTATCTTATCCAGTTTAATAGATGTAAGGTAGAGATAGAGTAACTGTGACTCTGTGGTTTTTTCAAAACTTTGATCTGTTTGTTTGAGTGTCCCGTCATGGTAAACTGAACTGTAGTTGTGTCTGACCTATGGAAGTTTGCATATACTGTAAAATAGCACAGTTTTAGTTCTTTGTACAGACACAAATTGCATCTGAATATTGGCCTGGAAAACTATAAAATGGCCAATTTAAATCTTGAAAAACAATTTATACAAATCAGACAAATACTATTCTTTTTTTTAAATTAATATTATTTCTGAACAAGTTTTTTTTGTTTAAATGATTTTTAAATATGGATTTATTTATTTGAAAAGCAACACACATAAACCTTGTGTTCAGAGGATGTGTATTTAATATTATTTTATTATGTCTTACTGTGGGGGGAAAAATAGACTTGTAACCTGAATACAAGTCTTCATGTACTAATAATGTTTGTTTATATATATCTATATCTATATCTATATCTATCTATATATATATATATATATATATATATATATATATATATATATATATATATATATATATATATATATATATATATATATATATATATATATATATATATATATATATGTATACAGTACAGACCAAAAGTTTGGACACACCTTCTCATTCAAAGAGTTTTCTTTATTTTCATGACTATGAAAATTGTAGATTCACACTGAAGGCATCAAAACTATGAATTAACACATGTGGAATTATATATGGAATTATATACATAACAAAAAAGTGTGAAACAACTGAAAATATGTCATATTGTAGGTTCTTCAAAGTAGCCACCTTTTGCTTTGATTACTGCTTTGCACACTCTTGGCATTCTCTTGATGAGCTTCAAGAGGTAGTCACCTGAAATGGTCTTACAACAGTCTTGAAGGAGTTCCCCGAGAGATGCTTAGCACTTGTTGGCCCTTCTGCCTTCTGTCTGAGGTCCAGCTCACCCCTAAACCATCTCGATTGGGTTCAGGTCCGGTATAATAGAAATTAGTTTATATTTGAAGAAGTTGCTGTTCAAAATCAAATCAAGATCAGAACAAAGCAGCTGTAAATAATGCATAAGATCACAGTGTTATTTTGCCATCATTAAGATGCTATTATAATGCTGTTTTAATAAATAATTTGAATCAGTTTGAAATGTTATGTTAAAGTTGATTTTAGTAGTTTTATTGGTTTATTTGGATTAAACTTTATAGTTATTAGCCTATAAAATTAAGAATAATTATATAATTATGTTAATGTATTTAAGTATTTCAAATGAAAGGATTTTTCGTATGATAAGAAAAAAAAACAGGCGAAACAGAGCACAAAATAATGATGTTAATTTCTTACCCTACAGTATGTACTGTATGTATTTACATATATTTCTGTTGCCTCTCCACCTCTGACTGATCCAACCTTTACCAAAAAGATAAAACCTGTAAAACTCCAAACTCAGCGTAAAAGCTTCTGACAAAGTAATTAGTTGTGACAATGGCTTGTGACAGCTGATCAAACCTCAGGCTGTGAGAGAAGACACGCAGGAGATCTGAGAAATACAGATTAGTAGAGATGGTGCTTTTGTTGAATAAAGCAGCTTCAGAGGAGCAGAATGACCTGAATGAGTAGATTGGAAGTCATGTGCTTTGTCCGTTTGGGATCCAACCTTTAATTACACCTTTGTGCACCTGCTAAGTCCAGCAGCATGAGTCTATGGCCTCCATAATGAAACAAGGACCTCTATTGTGAGCCCCTCACACCGTCACACTGTCACACCTCTGTTTCTGTGTCTGCGCTCATGGATTCTAGGAGGTTTTAGGTTAAAGTTTGTTTTCTTTTCAATCTTCTAGGGAATGGGCTGGAAGCCTTTAATGACCCCCCGGATGCCTCGCCTCACCTAGGACCACCATTTATTGTCCAACACTGAAAAATAATCCATTTAAAAAAAATGAATGAATGAATGAATGAATGGGCTCAGACATAGGTAATTGTTTAGACTGTTATGTAATTGTTCTAACAATATAACTTCTTTAACAAATTTTTATTAAACATATTTTTTAGCAAATGTATATATAGTGAGATTTTATAGTTATAAATAAACGTTATACTTAAAACGTATAAATTTAATAGAAAATTAAGATAATTTATTTGTATATAGATAGTTATAAATGTTTTGTCAATTTATTTGTCCGTTAATTTATTTATTTACTTTTTTATTCTTTCCTTTGACTTTTGAACTCAGTCCCTTGCGCACAAAGTTAACCCAATTTAATTAATTTCAGGGTTTCAGCTCTTTAGTGCCACATCTCATGCCCTGGTAGAAATCAATAAAAAGTCTTTCATGGATCACATGTTTCCATTGATTGGAACATGAATGCAGAGGCTTAATTTCTTGTTAATGTAGTGCCGAGGGCTGTTGTCCTGAGAGAGACAGAGAGAGGATGGTGTCCTCAGGGAGGTGTTCATCTGTTAATCATGCCGCAGTAGAAGAGATTTCATAGAGGTTTGCATTTTGAATCCCTGTGTCACACTGTCAGGCATTGTGTAAATGTGCCGTTCATAGTCACACCTTATACAAGTCTACAGTAGCACAGTCACAATACTGCAGTCAGAGCCAGACACGCAATGCATTTAGAATGCAAAGGTGATGCGTAGGCAAATGCCACAATGTTGTTCTAAGGTTATACAAATGTTGCATAATATACAATATTAGCAAGACTGGCTCTGTTTTAAAGCTTGCGAGCTGCTCTCTGCTACTTTCTACCTTGTGTTGGTTATGTTTATGTATGTTTAGGATGGCAGCATGTTATGAATCCATGCTGGTGTTTTCTTCATTTGCTTCACAAATATACAGGTGCTTCTCAATGAATTAGAATGTCATGAAAAATATCATTTTGTTTCAGTAATTCAACTCAAATTGTAAAACTCTGGAATTAAATAAATTCAATGCACACAGACTGAAGTAATTCTTTTAATTGTGATGATTTGGCTCACATTTAACAAAAACCCAAAAATTCACTGTCTCAACAGATTAGAATATGGTGACATGCCAATCAGCTAAGCAACTCAAAACACCTGCAAAGGTTTCCTGAGCATTTAAAATGGTCTCACAGTTTGGTTCACTGGGCTACACAATCATGGTGAAGACTGCTGATCTGACTGTTGTCCAGAAGACAATCATTGACACCCTTCACAAGGAAGGTAAGCCACAAACATTCATCACCCAAGAAGCTGGCTGTTCACAGAGTGCTGTATCCAAGCATGTAAACAGAAAGTTGAGTGGAAAGAAAAATGTGGAGAAAAAAAAGATGCACAACCAACCGATAGAATTGCAGCCTTATGAGGATTGTCAAGCAAAATCCATTCAAGAATTTGAGTGAACTTCACAAGGAATGGACTGAGGCTGCAAGACATCAAGAGCCACCACACACAGACGTGTCGAGGAATTTGCTGAGGCGTCTTACCTGGGCTAAGAAGAAGAAGAACTGGACTGTTGCTCAGTGATCCAAAGTCCTCTTTTCAAATGAGAGCAAGTTTTGTATTTCATTTTTGTATTTCAGAGTCTGGAGGAAGGGTGGAAAAGCTCATAGACCAAGTTGCTTGAAGTCCAGTGTTAAGTACCACAGTCTGTGATGATTTGGGGTGCAATATCATCTGCTGGTGTTGGTCCATTGTGTTTTTTGGAAACCAAAGTCACTGCACCCATTTACCAAGAAATGTTGGAGCACTTCATGCTTCCTTCTGCTGACCAGCTTTTTGAAGATGCTGATTTCATTTTCCAGCAGGATTTGGCACCTGCCCACACTGCCAAAAGCACCAAAAGTTGGTTAAATGACCATGGTGTTGGTGTGCTTGACTGGCCAGCAAACTCACCAGACCTGAACCCCAGAGAGAATCTATGAGCTATTGTCAAGAGGAAAATGAGAAACAAGAGACCAAACAATGCAGATGAGCTGAAGGCCACTGTCAAAGAAATCTGGGCTTCCATACCACCTCAGCAGTGCCATAAACTGATCACATCCATGCCACGCCGAATTGAGGCAGTAATTAAAGCAAAACAACACCTACAAATTATTGAGTACATGTACATTATATTAACATACTTTCCAGAAAGCCGACAATTAACTAAAAATGTTTTATTTTTAATTTTTTATTGGTCTTATGAAGTATTCTAATTTGTTGAGATGTGATTTGGTGGTTTTTTGTTAAATGTGAGCCTCAATCATAACAATGAAAAGGACCAAAGACTTAAAGTACTTCAGTCTGTGTGCACTGAATTTATTTAATAAACGAGTTTCACAATTTGAGTTGAATTACTGAAATAAATTAACTTTTTCACAACATTCTAATTCATTGAGAAGCACCTGTAGAACAGACAACAATAAAACAGAATGAGATATAAATGTTAAAATTTTTGTAGTGATCAGAAAGGTTCTTATTAACGCAAGAAAGTAAAGCATGTGCAACTCAAGTTTCTTTACTGAATATACAATGCAAAAATAAATAAATCAGAAAATATTGGTATTTTTTGTTCAGTACAATATCTAAACATACCTAAAATTCACATAATATATACAATAAATTTATTATTATTATTTTCACACAATATAAGCAAAATTAATTCTGCTTTCCTTATGACATTCCTTCAAATTCAAAACATAAGACGTATTACATTTCATTAAATACAGTATATGCCTTAAACAAGTATAAACAAACAATTGACCAGTTATGTAATTTACCATATCCTTACAATACAAGTATTAATATCTTAATGTTAAGTATTAATATTAATGTTATTTTGCTTCCCAGGTAAATTAATGCATTTATTTATTTATTTATTTATTTTTGCATTTTATGGATGTTTAAGGATATTTTAAAATAAAATTATTATATATTTGTTTCAGTTAGAATTGTTATCCATCTTTTAAAACAGTATTAATTGAGACCAAATCATTTACTTAACTCTCTCTCTCTCTCTCTCTCTCTCTCTCTCTCTCTCTCTCGTTCTCTCTCTCTCTCTCTCTCTCTCATTTTTTATTCAGAGTTTTTTATTATACGTGCAATGAATAAGACACCAGAAAATGTAATATCTTTTTAGTCAATGAATGTTGACACTAAATGCTATTTAGTGTAATATGTATTAAAAGGTATTGCAGTATTTCCTGTATTACAGTATATAGATAGCTGCAATGTGATTGTTTTGTATTTTGTATTTTTTGTTTTTTTTTTCTTCCTTGCTGGCTTCATTATGAACAGACCTGAGAACCAAAAATGGACTGAAGGGACCCATTATGGATGGAAACTCCTCGGCTGTTGTGTGTCTATCAGAGGTGTGTGAAGTTTGACAAATTGGCTTGACACGACTGCCTGTCTAGAAAAATATGGGCAATTTAGTCTTATTTCATGGAAAAATTTAGTTTTATGAAATTTTAAGCAGACAAATTTTATCTAATTTCTGTCCATGTCACACATGCAGGAGGTCTCAGGTCCTCGATGGAGAGGATTGTTCGAGTTTCCCGCAGGACTCCTGTAATGTACAGTAAAATCAATTCATGACTGAAGTGTATATATATACACACACACACATATATATATACACACACACATATATATATATATATATATATATAACATAATAACTAAGATGTATGTGTATATGTATAATTTTACCTTTATAGTAATTAAGCTATAATTTAGCACACTTTTAGCCACATTGACTTACTGTACACTAAATGTACATTGATAGTAACTGTGGAAATGCATATAGTATTTTTTGTGTCTATGCAAATGTACATTATGTAAACTACAAACAAACACCTATCATATTGTTTATATACACATCATAGGTAGTATAATATGTTCATAAAAAAAGAAAAAAACGAAGTATAAAGAATGTTATCTAACTGTTTACATGTAAGCAAATTAAATAATGATATTTTGTAAATTAGAACTCACTATATGTACATAGGCTATAACTATACAGTCTATTAATATGGAGACTACAATTTATGTACTAACTGTATACTTATTTTAAAGTTTTACCAAATTACAAGTTGAAACCAGATGTTTGGATCGGATATTACTTGTATGTGGTATTGGGGGAGGGGCTTATTTATGCTACAGAGCATCTGATTGAACATCTGAGCCGTCAGTATTTTTGGTCTCTTTCTGGGGGAAAAAAGACAACCAACAAATCACCAAGTTTTAATTTAATGGGTTGAAATTAATATTGCTGAAAAACCACATAAAATCAGTGTTTAGGGTGCCATTTATCACAACAAGTGTTGCTTCCCCCTGATCTGACACCACATCAGGCGAACGATGGTGTCGTTTACAGAGGTTTTACACAAGCATGAATGTTATCAGGTTAATTTGCTGTGAAATCTAAGACTTGATGTTGAGAGTAACTTTTTTTTTGCTCTGATTAGCAGCGTAGGGTAGTTGATAAATTAATTCTTTGTTTTACTTTTTTGATTGTAAATCTAGATTATGGATTCATGTGCATTGCTGAACAGTTTCAAATCTCAAAGAAAAAGATATATAACCAGAGATTTAATTAAAGCTTAATTGAGTTTCCTCAAGGCTGCACTGTGAGTAGACTTACTTTCATGCTGTTTTGCTATCTTTCTTTCTCATTGTCTGTTTGTGTGGCGTCATTCTTTGATATAATTAAAATATGATGAAATGTTACATCTGATTGAAGTTATTTTTGGTACATTAATATTTCAAAAATTAGTGGTTCTGATTAAAGCTAAACCTAATGTGGTTTGAGTTGGTTTAAGCTGTATTAGATGGTCTGAAATGTGTCCAAAACCTCTCTAAAAGAATCAAAACAGAGCCGTTAACCATCATAGAGCAGTCTAAAATAGTTTTTTAAGTGGATTAGAGAACCATAGAATGCGTGTATAAGTAGATTGTGGTTGAAAGAAGTATCTTCTGCTTAACAAGGCTGCATTTATGTAATCGAAATAGAGTATAATAGTAATATTGAAATAATTACTATATATATAATAATTATATAGAATATTAAAATATTTTTAAAATAACCGTTTACTGTGGAAAAATATTGTAAAATGTAAATTATTCTTTTGATCAAAGTTGAATTTTCAGCATCATTACTCCAGTCTTCAGTGCCACACGATACTTCAGAAATCATTCTAATATTTAGATTTGCTGTTTAAGAAAAATGAATGGTGATTTTTGATACTGAATCAGTTTTTTTTGTTTTTGGGAAACTGTGATACTTTTTATTTTTTTGGATTCTTTGAGGAATGGAAAGTTCAAAAGAATAGCATTTATTTGAAATAGAAAAAAATTCGACAGCACTTAACCAACTAATACTAGCACTTTTCCTTTTCTTGTCTTTTCATTTATAAAAAAAACAAACAAAAAAAAACCTGGCTATGCATTCTATACTAGACTAACTGAGACTTGTCATGGCACTTGTATACTGTTGTTGTTCTCTTGTTGACCTGACTGCTTCTATTGTTCTCATTTGTAAGTCGCTTTGGATAAAAGCGTCTGCTAAATGATTAAATGTAAATGTAAATAAATCCTATATAGCATTGTAAATGTTTTTAATTTTATTTATTTATTTTTATTGTTTTATCAAATTAACTCTGAAGAAATTTTCTACATTTATTTTAAAAGGAATATCTTACTGACCCAAAACTTTGGAGCGGTTAGTTCAGAATACCTAAAATTTTGACCCTTTTGGCCTTCCATATTCCAATATACAGTACATTATACAATGACACGTCTATTTTAATGCCTCACCATTTAAAGAAGAGTTTTGCAAGAACTACAAGGTCCAGTGAAAGTATGTAAACTCCATTTTGCTATGCTTCTAAAAAAAAATTCTGTATGAAGGGAAACTCTGACCACAAAGCACAGAAATAACAGGTTATGCTAATTTCCAGGGTTGACTGCAGAATGGATCGCTGCACCATAATTTAAATAAGCTTCCATGCAGAATAAACTGCAGCACACATCTGGTTTTGTGCCAGTGCTAAATCACTAAATTAAAGCTCTGAATGCTCTTCATTAGTGACAAAAATGACCAGCCATACAAACTTTTGGGCTCTTTTCGTTCTCCCTGCTGTGCATCCTGTCCTGTTTTGTATGGATGTCCATATCTCTACAGAGTTAGCATCTTGGTGTCAGCGTGTTAGTGCTAACGTTGTATCTTGCTATGACTTGCATGCCACTGATAACAGGCAGAGAGAGATGCTGAGAGTGCAATTATCCTCCGCAGGGTCAGTGTCGCCCCACCTCTAGTGCCCTTGACAGGATCCCGATACCCCACACAATGCACCTGTCTGGATTGCAGAAATTAGCTTGGCTAGCATCTGTTTAAAGAGCTGATGTGTGTAATTTGTTTGTGCTCATATTGGTAGTTTTGAGATATGTGTAGGATCAGTGACTAGGAGTGATACTAGTTTATTCAACTTTATTCTAGTGTTGTTAATATCAATACTAAATTGTAAAAAAAAATGTTTAAAACAGATATTACAACAGAAGTCTATGTGGGCTAAACTGAGGATCAATTATCATTGCTTTGGCACAAAATGCATTCAATGACTACATCTCTCAAATTTCATGAATTCTTTTCTCACTCAGACACAACAACTGCCAAAACTCTTTGTACGTACAGGCCAATTTGCTCATGCTTGCATACTGTTTTCAAAACTGTTAAACTTATGTACAAAACTGAATAAGACAGCAATTTGCTACATTTCTACAGTAATATTTTAATGAAATATATTTTAAATCTTAAAATTAAATGCTATAAAACAATTGGACAATTGGACCAGCCACAGCTGATTCTCATTGTAGATGAACATCTACACAGGTGTTACTCTTTCAATTTCATTACAAAAGGAGACAACTGCTGAATAGTTTTGTATTGTGATGTAAACATGGACCCAGCCAGAAATAGAGAAGTGGCTGAAAGAGAAAGAAGAGTGGCTGGGAGAAAAAAAGTGTAATCACCGCACTGTAAGTGTCTGGACCCCCAAGGTTGTGTAGTGTGTGCGCACAAACATCGAAGAGGTCTCAGACATGACTCTGGGATGTGGACTCAAGGGCATGCGAGCCCGGAGTAGCATCGACATCCAAACTATAGAATCTGACAAATGTGTGCGGAAAGGACCAACCTGCCTCATCACACACTTGCTGCAAGGGCGCACCTCTTGCTCAAGCCATTGAAGATGCAACCCAACTGGTTGAATGGGCACTAACTCCTAGAGGCGGAGTTTGACCCCGCGCCTCGTAGGCTAGGGCAAAAGCAACCCTCACCCAATGTGAAACTGTTTGCCTGGTGGCAGCCGCACCCCTGACTGCGGCCCCCACGACATATGAAAAGCTGCTCTGACTTACGCCACTGGCTAGTGCGGTGGAAGTAAATCTGAAGAGCACATACTGGACACAGTAAGTGAAGTCTTTTCTGCTCCGTTGTTGAAAATGGCGGAGGACAGAAGTCTTTGGAAATGAGTAGGATGGACATCCAAACTATAGAACCTGACAAATGTGTGCGGAGAGGACCAACCTGCCACATCACACACTTGAGCAGGAGTATCCCTCACCCAATGTGAAACTGTTTGCCTGGAGGCAGCCGCCCCAGACTCGCCTAGGGGCAAAATCGAAACAGGATGGCAGGACTGACAAAGCCTGTAAATGCCGAATTTTCCTTAGAGAGGTAATGGCCATAAGAAAAACCATCTTATGAGTCAGAAGCCTGGCAGGCGCTGATTCTAATGGTTCGAAAGGGGTGCCAGCCAGCCCCTCGAGCCCTACGGCGAAATACCCTGAAGGGGCCGTAGCTCTAGTGGGTGCCTATACCTCTGAGCCCCATGAATGAAGCGGGCGACCAGAGGGTCCTTCCCCACAGAAACCCAGTCAATCAAAACATGGCAAGCCAAACTATCGGCCAAGTAAGTTCTGAGAGTACTAGGGCATGTGCCTGAGGACAATTTCTCTTGCAGGAACTCCAGTTCTGAAACAATTTGGCAGTGAGCTGGGTCTGCATGGTGTGTCATGCACCAGCCCTCAAAAACACACGATATGAGGGCATAAGTTCTTCTAGTGGAGGGAGTGCTGGCACTTAGAATAGTCTCTATTACTGTGGCTGGAAGGCCAACATCTCTAGTTGGTCCCCCTCAGGGGCCAGACGTGAAGGTTCCAGAGCTCCTGTGTGCCTGAGAGAAGATCTCTCCTGACTGGAATCGCCCATGGCGAGCCATCGAGGAGGGATATTAGATTAGATTAGATTAGATTAGATTAGAGATATTAGATTAGAGAACCAAACTCCGGTCAGCCAACGGGGCGCTATCAGTAAGAGGCGAGACCCCTGTCGACGGACCTTGGCCAGGACTCCCGGGAGCAGAGCAATCGGAGGAAAGGCGTAAAGACGCAGTCTGGGCCACGCATGGGCCATAGCTTCCAGACCCAGGGGAGCTGGATGAGTCAGAGAGATGTAGAGGGGACATTGTGCCATCTCCTGTGAAGCACATAGGTCCACTTCTGCTACGTGAAATCTTTCCCAGATTTGACTACTTAGGGGTGGAGTTTCCATTTCCCGTGTTTGACAGCTTGTCTGGACAGCAAGTCTGCTCCCACATTCATATGCCCAGGAATGTAAATCACCCTGAGGGACAGGAACTTGTCCTGTGCCCAAAGCATAACCTGGTGCGCTAACTCATTCGAGCGGCGTGACTGCAGTCCGCCCTGGCGATTTATGTAAGAGACTACAGATGTGTTGTCCACCCGCACTAGGACATGGTAGCCTCTCAACTGATGAAGGAAGTATTTCAGGGCCAGAAATACAGTCTTCATTTCGAGGCAATTGATGTGCCAATTCGAGAAGATGACCTCTCCAGATCCCTTGGGCTGGACAGCCAACTAAGGCCGCTCCCCAGCCCATGAGGGAAGCGTCTGTCATTAGCATCTTGCGATGACGACACGGACCTAGAATGAGACCCAAAGTCGGAAACTGGGGTCTGAACCACATAGATGGGGTACGAAGCCCCTGGCGCGTAACACTTATTTGCCACTGGGGATTGGCCCTTGGTTGAAATCCCCTGGCTCTGAGCCACAACTGAAACGATCTCATGTGCAGGAGGCCCAAAGGTATCACCGTGGATGCAGCTGCCATGAGACCTGAACAGTGACTTTCTGAAGATGTTCTTTAGGGTGTTTAGAATGGATTTGACGCATACAGGAGACAGCTATGCCTGCATTGTGATCGAATCCCATACCACACCCAAATACGTTGTCCTCTGAGCCGGAGAGAGAACGATTTCCTTGGCGTTAAGTCTCAACCCCAGAGATTCGAGATGAGCTAGGATGACATGCTGATGTCGAAGCGCAAGCTCTTGAGACTGGGTCAGATTCAGCCAGTCTTTTATATACATTTTAAATGTGGATGCCCTGGAGTCGTAGAGGAGCCAGAGCTGCATCCATGAATTTCGTGTAAGTGCGGGATAACAAAGCTAGCCCGAATGGAAGAACCTGATACTGGTAAGCTTCGCCCCCGAAAGTGAACCTCAGGGGTGGATGTCTGGTATCCTGAAACGTGGCAGGAAGCAACAGAACATGTATCATTTCACTGGAGACCACTGCCCCCCGCAGGCACGTGCACACATAGACATGAAAGGGGGCTTGAGCACCTGCCCTTTTTATTCCTGGAGAGAAAGTGCCCTTTTTTCTGGGATGCTTTTTTTATTTTTGAAAAATAATATATATTTCTGTTTGCACACAGCTTCCCTGTCAAACAAATATATTTATTGAAATATAGTATCTAAATATCAGGTCAGGAGTTCTGAAGCGCTCCCTCTCCCTCTCCCCCGATTGTTAAACCCGATTGTATTGCTTCCGCTAAAGAAAATAGTCCGCTCCATCTCTACGGTTAGAATCCTGTGAGTCCATAGCAACGCTCTGTTTTTCATGGCAACGGTCTGTTATACTCCGCACAGCGGTCTGTTGGTTATAACAGACCGCATTCTACATTGGAATTCAACCAAGCCATGTAATAAAATAAGTTAATAAAATAAGCATATATCACCACCAGGTGATATGCTTTAGTCATTTTGTTTATCCTATTTACCTGCATTTCCCTGTCAATTAGATGCAAATGTGCGCATTTTAACTAGTTGACGCCTAATTTGCATACAGAAAGTCCCCAGTTATTGACTTACATCAAGAGTCTTTTCCCCCTGAAATTTAGAAATCTAAATTAGTGAATTTAGAAGAAATCTACAGATGCTAACAGATGGAGGATACACTCAAAAAAATGTAGTAAATCTGAGTAACTGCATCTGGTACATTAATAAATAAAACTGAGTAGAACTAAGTTAACATTATACTTTAAAAATAACAATATTTATAAATTAACTATTTAAGTAATTTAACTTTTTTTATTTCCTCGAAACCTTTATAAAATAGTATTCCATACCACCACAAATACATACATGACATTGGCTTTTATTGAATTTTTACTCAATTATTTTGGTAAGTTTAATTTTAAAGTGTTATGTATTCTGATAACACCAAAATAATTAAAATTATGTAGTGCCTTGTGCAAAAATAAACAAATTATTAGTAAAACACGCCCCTCTGTTTGATGCAGTTATTTAGGTTATTCTAAATATGAAGAGTTCAGATGAAAAATCCTCTAAGTGCCATCTGAAATTTTCTTCAATAATGATCATTTTTATCAAGCTTGTATGTTTATGTTTACTTATTTCACATTACTGGCAATTAAAAATTACCTATTAATTGTCATTTAAGTTAAATTACTGAACTTAAATACGAGCTTGAAAAAAAAAAGCTCATAAACCTAGTGAATACTAAGGAGACCATGGTTTCTGTGAACTGATTATTTTGTAGACATCTTTTGAAAATGAAACAATTGCGTGAGTTTGAGGAATATAAAATTAATTAACTTTATAAATTATTTTTTTATAATTATTTTTAAAGTCAGAGTTGCGTTAATATATATATATATATATATATATATATATATATATATATATATATATATATATATATACTTTTTTGTAAAAAAAAAAAAAAAACTAATTATGAGAAGTTCCCTTTATTTCACTTGAGCCCCTGCCCCTCAAAATGTCTGTGCACGTCCCTGAAGTACAGCTAATATAAACATATAGAAAAAAAAGAACAAAAGCAATATAAATATTAAAATAAATATAATATTCAGGAATTGGCATAGCTTTTACTCCAGTTTAGTACATTAATATAGATTCAGTGCTGTTGGAGTTTAACTAAGAAGCAGACATAATAAATGTTATCCAGGCGGCAGCAGTTCTTTTCTGTTTTCCATGTCAATATTTTTGTTTGATTAATATTAATGACCTAATAGAGAGCAGAAGGTCTGTTAGGCTTCATTTACACTGCGCAGATCCGATATTTTGACACAAATCCAATTTTTGTTCCTCCTTTTTACATTAAAACCTTGCAAAGACAGGCATTTTGGTCAGAAAGTGCTGTTCATGTGCTGCTGCATTACCACGAGGAGCATACACTTTTCTTAGACATACATGATCACACAGATTATGGCTTTTAATATTAATTGAATATCACTGTAATGACTTTCAGTATGTAACGTGGCATCTGGGTTCACTTGCTCAGCAAACTGCATTTGAGTTTCTGTGTCCTTATTCATAGTTGTGCATGTCATCTGAGTAAAGTCAACTGCTGTTGTTTACTTCAGCAAATAGGAAAAAAATTTTTTGTGTCATATTGGGCTAACAGATTTAGCAATGTAACCAGAAGGATTCATTAATAGCTATTTCTGTGTCTCCCCTTGATTTAAAGGAATAGTTCACCCAAACATGAAAATTTGCTGAAAATGTACAGTACTCATCCATGAAGTATATGAGTTTGTTTCTTCATCAGATTTGGAGAAATGTAGCATTAACTTGCTCACCAATGGATCAAGATGATGGACTGGAGTGCTGTGGATTATTGTGATGTTTTTATCAGCTGTTTGGACTCTCATTCAGACGGCACCCATTCACTGCAGAGCATCCATTGCTGAGACAGTAATGCAATGCTACATTTCTCCAAATCTGATGAAGAAACAATCTCACCGGCCTAAAAGGGAGTACATTTTCAGCATGTTCTCATGTTTGTCTGAACTATTCGTTTAAAGATCAGCGGAGGCCGTCAGTATTGATTTATGTTGTTATTGAGGTGCTAGAGCTGGTTTCACACCAGGCGTGTATTCTTGGCCAACTTTCAGCCAGTTTGGTTGTGCCCAACGGTTCTTAATGGAATCATCATTAATCCAGAATTGTTTGTCCGGCCTTTCATTTAGCATCCGTGTGAAAACGATCAATTCATAAATTAGTAGGCCTGCACAGATTACAGCGATCTTCTGTCACTATGGTAACAGAGGAGAGGAGGTTCTCCATTGAAACAAGGGAAGTCGTTTTCTGACCAATAGCTCTGTGAAAGAAGAATCTCACAAATAGAACATCTTTACTTATTTATATATTTTTTTCAGATATTTGCTGATTTTAGGAGAGTTTCAAAAGAGAATGTGTTTTTTATCAATCCCTAATATGAGACTCTAGAATGTTTTAGTCTGATTTGAGTTAAAGAAGCACATTATATGATGCCATTATCATCACATTTAATTAGGCAAAGCAGCCACATTAATCTTGGTCTTTTCGTTTTTTAAGTAAATGCTATTCTTGCTGGAAACGGTTGCTCAGGGGCATTACAAACACCCACCTTGCCTTAAAGGCATTCCGGTTGAGATAATAGTGTGCGGTTACTTTTCTAAGTGATTAAACATTGAAGCAGAGACCCTTAAAACCCAGAAACCACATAGCAAAGGCAAAAATGTGAGGGCAGTAAGATTTTATTTGTAATTTTTATTCAGATGTGATGTCTTAAATTGATCAAAAGTGACATTGAAAACATCTATAATGTTACAAAGAGGAAAAAAATGAAGCAGCACAACTTTTTTTTGACATTGGTAATAATAAGCAATCTTTCTTGAGCAGCAAAACAAGCATATTAAAATAATTTCTGAAGGATCATGTGACTGATGATGCTGAAAATTCAGCTTTGAATGCATGAATAAATTATATTTAATCATAAATTCACATAGAAAACAGATTTCAAACTGTAATATTTTTACTGTACTGTAATATACTGTACTACTGTACTATAATGTAATTTATTTTTTACTGTATTTTATTCAAATAAATGCAGCCTTGGTGAGCATCACATATAAGTAAGTGAATAAATAAATAGCTTGATTTATTTAGTTTTTTAATGAATCTATTTTAAATATGATGCAAAAGATTGTGGACTTTGTTTAAAGTCACTGCCAAGTACACATATTCCAAACAATGTATTATTTGCATTATGATGTTCTTAATTTTTTTTTTTATGCAATACACTGTTGTAGAGCTTTGATTGTGCACTTGTGGCATTGCATGTTCATTAAGATGGTGACAATATTCCCATGAAGGGAAAAAGCATGGAAAATCATTTTCTCTTTCAGCTGCTGCTGGCATCGTGTTGCATCTCCCTAATATATTAGTGTTTTTCTTCTGGAGGGTATGAAAGCATCTTACCTCGGCCAAATGAACTCATGACTCACTCTTCACACTACCCACCTTCTCTAGTATCCTCCTCTGGTTAGCACAGCAGAGATAACTCGCCAAATATCTGAACCACACCAACCCACAGCACAGAAACAACCTGAAAACACACACATTTTCTCGTCCTCTCTAATGTTTTACTCACTGTTGTTCCTCGTTAAAAAGTGTTACCCCTAATGATTAGCAAATCTGTTTTAATTGACATGCACTCACATGATTAACATACCTATACTCTTTTCTTGAATGATCATTTGATATGTGTTGCAATATTATTGAGTTAAAAATACAAAATAACTGTCAAAACGATAATGTGCATACTTGTCTTTGACAGTTCATACCGGCTCATGTTTGTGAAGCCTCAACAATATCTGGTGCACACGGAAATCTCAGCAAACAACAGACACTCAGCAGCAGTGACATTTATGGCAGCAGTGACAAGATGTAATTATCATCAGATGCATTGCATCCTACGCTGACAACACTGATCCGCTGTCACGCCCCTTTTCTTGCCTACACACTTCTAATAGGAACCGCGTGGAAAACATCAGAGTATCAGAACACTGTGAAGGCGCTGTGTAATAGGGGAGGTCTGTAATACCTGCTCTGTATTACCTCTCAATGACAGATGCTTGACTGCAGTGTTTTTTTTTTTTTTTTTTTGCTCTTTGGGCTATATACTAAAATAACCTAAACCCTTACCTTCTGAGTGCTAGTAAATTATTTAATTTTTATTTTGTTAATTTATTATATATTTTTTATTAAATATGACATATTTTTATTTTAAATTATTTTTTATTTTAGCATATTTATTTAAATCAGGTTTATTTCAGTGAATTTGAATTGTTTTATTTATTCAATTATTATTATTTTGGACTTTAATCAGTTATTTTAATTAGTTCTTTTAATATTTTTTTTATTATTAATTTAATAATAATAATAATAATAATAATAATAATAATAATAATAATATATTTTTTTATTTAAATTGCATGTTTTAGTTTTTTATTTATATTAATTCATTTTAGTTAATTATATATTTTTTTCTTTCTTTACAATTTTAAGAGTTTATTCTGAATAAATTTAGTTATTGATTTATTTCAGTATCTGAACTTAGTCTGTGTAGTAACTAAGTTTACAGTTGTGATTATTATATAGTATTGCATGTGCATCCCAAATAATAGTATGCACAGACAGTACACTTCTCCTGGTGGATTTCTGAAGTATGCATTAATGCATGCTTTTTAGGCTAATGTTATCCACGACCCCTGTGCTTTGCGTGAACTTTCCCTCTTGTTGTATCAAGATGATCACGAGTTTTACAATGTTAGAAGCATGCTTCAGTGTTAGCATACTGGCTCTCTCCAGACTTAAAAACAGGCCAACACACTCTGCACTTTCACAGTACAGTATAATAACTGGGATTCAGTCTACAGGCCAGGAACTAAACAGTGTAGGTTTCCCCTAGGAGATGTTTTGTCAGGACGGTTGCATGTACAGTAAATGACCAGTTTCTGATGTATTTCTCTTTGCTCTTTTGTGCCGTTTCTTCTAGGTAAAAGCTTTAGAGAAGCCATTAAACTCAACATTATGATGAATGCTTCCACGTGTTGGAGGCTTTTCATCATCGAACACTTTAGGACGGTGCTCCATGTTTCCCAGCCCAATGCGGCTCTCAGAGACTTTTCGCACATTATGAAATATTAGTGGGATGTCTGCAGAAGAGCCCAGCGGCGAAGAGAAAGATGAGGGCTGGTTTGAGCAAGATCTGAGTCTGCATTAATGCGTGTATGTGTATATAATGCAGTGGACTTGGATTTGTACAGAAACATTTGTCATTTCAGCTTTTTCTTTGAGACTGTTTTCAGAGTTTGTATTATGACTGTTATTTAAAACTTTGACAAACTCGTGATTCCTTATCAAACACCATTTGAAACCCATTTCACTTTGATAATGTGAATGAAACATGATATTCAGTGAAAAAAAAAACCTGTAGGTTGGGATTTGATATTATTCATCTGGAATTAATTTGGATGTTGAAAAGTGTCTTTAAGTTTTAGAGTCACTTAAATGAAAAATTACATGCACTATATGTGTATCAAGAAAGTAAATAGTTACGTTTGATGCTGACTTTAAATGTGCACTGAACAATTTGTCCCTCACATAACCTTCACACCTCTTTGCTTCGGTATAAATTTATGATGTGCTCTTAGGCATTCAGTCAGCCTAAATTTAGGTAGGAGCGTAGATGAAAATGAACAGGCATATGGTGTGCCAAAACACATTTTCATAAGCTGAACGTTTTCCATTGGTTTGAATTGGGCACAGATGGTCCTAATATTGGAGCTTATGCTGGATTAATCGCCAAATACTTGAACAGGGTCAATGAGTCATATGTTGTTTCATCTTTTATAAAGCAGCATTAACAAGCTGTGTTTCCCTCTTAAAATGTTCCTCAAAACAATATTGCTGTGAAAAATATGTTGTACAATGGTGAGCCGATTAGAAATGTGTTAATCTTAAATGCAATAATTAAACTGTCTGTTTACATAAACTACGGTTGAAAGCCATTCAATATGATGTATCACATGTAAAAATATGGTGCAGCACACCTGTTTTCAATATTGATAACAATCAGAAATGTTTCTTGAGCAGTAAATCATCATATTAGAATGATTTCTGAAGATCATGTGACACTGAAGACTGGAGGAAGGATGTAGGTTTATTGGCCATTGTTATGGACACAATGCTGTATCAGGCACAGATTGTGTCATAGTAGCTTAACAGTTTCCATATTTAGAAAGACACTGCAAATGTACATTTTCCTCATGAATTGAGTAGTTTGTAGTGCATATATTGAGTGCATATACTTTATATATATATATAAAGTGCACATTAAGGTAAGGCTAGCATTGTTTTATTGCTATATGAGCCTCAAATGTGTGATCCTGGCAAAGATTAATCCTTGGGGTTCAAGGTTAAAAATCATGATGACCTAAGAATCCCAACTAAGAATGCACCTAAGCTGCAACTAAGAATCCCAAGATAATTGCATTGTTTAACCATGTTGACCTCCTTACCAGAAACGATCTTCCTCAAACCCGTCTTGGCTTGTTGAAGATAATTAACTGCACTCATCCAGCCTGCTGGGTTACTATAGTGCAGTCATGATGATAGAGATGCCATCTGCAAACCTAAATATATAATGATTATTATGGAAACGCTGACATGTGTTAATATGCAGTATTAATGGAAGCTTGTGTCGTCTGATAATTGTTCTGGGTTCAGCTGAGTTTGTGCAACAATGCTGTTTATCAGAGACAATATCTTTTTTTTTTTTTTTTAATGCAATAGTTCACCCCAAAATAATATTTTGCTATGTACACATGCTCAGGCCATCCAACATATAGATGAGTGATTCTTCATCAGATTTGGAGAAATAAAGCATTGCATCACTTGCTCACCAATAGCTGCCCTGCAGTGAACGGGTGCCATCCAAATGAGAGTTCAAACAGCTGATAAAAACATCACAATAATCCACAAGTAATCCACACCGTGGCCATTTCTAAGTGATGTGAAATCCTGACAATCCTCGCACAACATCTGTGATTACAGAAACAGATCTTTGTTTCTTTTCTTGAGTATTCATGCAGTTACAATGAATGGAAACTGAAGGTTTCAACCTTCAAAGAGGACACAAACAATTTATAAAGTTTGCTTTGCACGGGTGGAGTTGCATTATAATAAACTGTCCTTGCGGTGCTGCTAATAAACTTGGCAGACTGTAGGTATGATTCTGGTCAACCAGTCGTGAGTGTTATCTTATGCACTTGGCTTTGAGAGAGAGCGACCTCCTGCTGTAGCAGGGTGACCGTCGCAAGCCAAGATCGTTTGCAGCCAGCGAAAGTGCCTTGCTATTCTTCCAGCAAGGTCAGTCAGTGTGTGGATGTTAGGCATGACAGCTTACATCGCAGTTCACTGTCACATGCAGTTTGTAGCGATTAAACAAGTCTACTTGAAAGTTTGGAGAGATGTTGCCACACTTCTCTCAGTTCTGTTAGTATTTCTGAATGTGTTTTAAGGACCATGAGATCACATCTGGGCCACAGTGTAGTGTTTAGACTGCGAAAGACGTGTCAGGGATAACTAATGCATCAGACTCCATGAAATGAAATTAATTGGGACTTAAGAATGTAATAAGTTGCATTTCTAGTTTAGCTTAGTCTATTATTTATTTATTTATTTGCAGTTTTGGTTTTAATTATGTTACTTATATACATTTTATTTTAGTTGAAATTTTCAGACCTTTAGTGCCTGAAGTGTAAGAGCCTTAAAAATACTTTAGGTTCTATTTCCCTATCTTTTTCCCCCCAAGTCAGTTCAGTTCGTTTTTAGTTTTTAGTTGTTACAATAATTGGTAAAGATCAATAGTTTGTGTAAACCACATGAGGGGTAAAAAAAAATAAAAAATTCTAAAAATGGTAACATTGAAATTAACTGGTTTTATTCAAGTCAAAAATATTGGTTGCACTTTATTTTACAGTCCTATTCCTCATGTACATAGTTTGTCCTTATTATAGTAATTACAATAACTAGGCAATAACTAAGTACTAACTCTGAACCTACCCTTAAACTAAACCCTACCCATGTAGTTACCTCATATTACCTGTACATACTTAGGTAAGTACACTGTAAGTACACATACCGTAAATATCACTTAACCAACACTACCAACACAGTTTTTATGCATTAATTCAAATAGAAATAGTTCTTTAAGGAAAAAAATGCATGCACTTTTTACAGTGAATATGTGAAATGTAATATTTCAGTGTAGGTGTTACATTTGTTTATTCATTCATTCATTCATTCATTCATTCATTCATTCAGTCATCAGAGCAGGACTTTCCCTGACATCTAATGACTCAAGTGTCTTCACTCTCATTCCTGAGCAGCCGTGAAGCTGTAAATGTCTTCTGATGTTGTGTGTGTGTGAATGAATGGCTGGAGTCAGATCCGTGCGTTTCGTGGTCTCAGAGCTCAGCTGAGTTCCCAGCAGGCCGAGCAGAGGCTGAGGTTGTCTCCGTTGACCCAGATCCACACCATCTGTGATGTGTCACTGCAGCAGCACAAAGACACACAGATCCAGTCAAACATGTGACGTGATTTACTGACTGCAATTCATAACTCATAAATGTATGTCATGTAAAAAGGAGTGTGTGTGTGTGTGGCAGAATTATTATCACCAAATCCAACACCATAAGAAAAAAATCACTTGGAAAAAAAAGACATTACATATATATATATATATATATATATATATATATAGAGAGAGAGAGAGAGAGAGAGAGAGAGCAATCATGTGCATATGTGGTAGGATTATTTTTCCAACTAAAACTAAAACCATAAAAACACTTTTAAACATTTTCCATTAATATACAAAAAAATCAGAATATAAAAATATAGAACTAAAACTAAAACTAAATAAGTTAAAACAAAAAACTGAACTGAAGCTTATAAACTAGACCTATTTAAAATTAAAAAAGACAAAAACAATAAAATTGTAAAAACTAATACCAAAATAAATTCTTGAAATATTTTGTAACATTATACGTTACAGTAAAATTAATACATTTAATACACTTAATAAATCCTTTTAATACATCCTTGCTGAATAAAACTATGAATGTATTAAATATTAACTTAAACACTTTTTTTTTTTATAAATTGAAAGTTTAAAAGAACAGCATCTGTGTGACATAGATGTTTTTTTTTTTTTTTGCAACATTTAACTGTCACTTTTGACCAATTTTATGTAACGTTGCTGAATGAAATTAGTAATTTCTTTAAAAACACACAAACAAACACTAAAATCCAAAAGACAAAGCCGGATAAATAAAAATGTTAAATATGTGTTATTTTTAATGTTAAATATATTTGGGCTGTTTAATATTCTTTTGAAAACTGATGCATTTTTTTTTTTTATGTGATACATTTTTGTCATACATTATTTATATATGATACATGTTTTATTTGATGAACAGGAAATTCAAAAGAACAGTTATTTTAAAAAATGTAAATATTTTGTAAAAGTATACATCCATTTGATCAACTTTATGCTTCCTTGTTGAATACAAAAAATCTAACTGACCCCAAACCTTTGAGTGCACACAATTAAAAACAAACCAACAAAAAAACATAATAATCCACATGACAAAGTCGGATAAAGAAAGTGTGAAAACTCCAGGAAACAGTTCATTATGTATTTTCAAGTATTATTTATTTTTTTATTTTTTTTTATTTTTTTTTTGCATCTGACAAATAATTAATCTTATATGGGGATTGCAGAGCCCTCATCCAAATATGGATTTCCAATTTGCATAGTTCAGTGTGCGTTCTGTCCGGGAGTTCAAACAGGTCTAAAGACAAGGACACTCCAGTCTCTCTTGAGTATCTGCCGCTGAAGACAGTCGGATCCATGACTGGAATTAGGAGTCCAATCGATGGTCCAATGGGGCGTCGGGGACAGGAGTCTTTATTCAAATGAGAATAATTGATTGGTCACCCTTTTGATTTACATATAAATGAAAGCTTTTTATCAGTCAGTCCACCTGTTTGAACCTCATGACGAGCCGTTCCCCTGTGAGAGATGTGACGTGCTGTCGGGCTTCATTCGCACATCAGTGAGCCACGACTCACACATCGCTTTGTATTCGGCTCGTGTAGCCACATCAGAAACCAGATATTCAATGAAACATCCGGAACCCACAGAGACCCATAAGGTCACGTTCAATCTTCAGTAATATTTTTACTTTTTTTTTTGGGCTGCTTTTAGTGAGATGACAGTTCAGAGAAGCTTTAAGAAGTTTGGGGTTGGTAAGCTTGTTAATGAAAGAAGTCTCTTCTTCTCAGACAGGGATGGATTTATTTAATTAAAAATATAGTACAAATTGTGAAATATTATTAAAATTTAAAATAACTGTTTTCTATGTGAATATATTATAAAATGTAATTTATTTCTGTGATCAAAGCTGAATTTTCAGCATCATTCCTCCAGTCTTCAGTGTCACATGATTCTTCAGAAATCATTCTAATATGATGATTTTCTGCTCAAGAAACATTTCTGATTATTAGCAGTCTTGAGAATAATTGTGCTGCCCAATATTTTTGTGGAAACCGTGATACATTTAAATTTTCAGGATTCTTCAATTAAATGAATCTTCAAAAGAACAGCATTTATTTGAAATGGAAATCATTTGTAACATTATAAATGTCTTAACTGTCACTTTCGATCAATTTATGGCATTCTTGATGAATAAAATAATACATTTCTTAAAAAAAAAAAAAAAAAAAAAAAAAAAAAAACCTTAAATTCATGAATGAATGAATGAATAAATAAATACTTCTTAAAAATATAATGTATTAATAAAAAATTATAATTAAAATTAAAGAAAAAGTAAATCTTGCTAGGATTCAATGAGAAAAGTAATTGAATTTCCTGTGTCTGTGCCGAACTTGAATTTCTAATGAAATTCTCCCAAAACCAAATAATCTGAGCTGTTTTAAGGGCTAGAAAATACTGATGGCTATAATTTTCCACCTGTCTCATACAGTAAAAGTGTTTTGTCACTATAGTTATTTAATAACTGACTGAAATTACTGAATTACACGATTAAAAGCCCTGTTGGGGGGTCGGAGATAAACAGTGAAATATGTTCATTTCTACAGTGCAAGCACACAGGAATCAATGGATGTCTTATCAGGAGTGACACTGTTCTCCTCTGCGCTTTATGCATCTTATTTAGGTTATAAAATCCATTAGTTGTCATTTCTTTATTCAATGAGGCATGACTTGCAAACAATCTGAGCTCTCTGGGAGAATTACAGGTGATTAGGTTAATCACTTTTGCTGACGGAGGAGTCATAATTACCTCACTGCTCCTGTGAAGAAGGTGAGGATTCAACTTGAGGATCTTGAATCTTAAAACAACCTTGAAAAACTATTGCAGTGAATCTGAGAGTAAAAGACACTTGTGCTTCATGACACAGACGAAACTCTTTTGCTCTGTCAGAGATCAGGAGGTCTTATGGAGTTAGGACGTTTCTTTTGGCTCTCTCTCTCTCTTTCAGATGTTTCTCCTGTAAAGACAGACATGAATGAATCAGTAGTTGTCAGAGTAAAAATAAAATGAATGTGGACATTTTGACTCATTTGACATTTGATCACAGATGTTGGTATCTTGGTAAATGTGAAAAGAATGTTGCTCATAATCATATCTGAGAAAAAGAAAAGGTATCTCTCTCTCTCTCTCTCTCTCTCTCTCTCTCTCTCTATATATATATATATATAGTACATACACATACAGTATATGTTGTTTTTTCTTATTTTTTCTTCGTATATACACAAATATAAACCAACATGCACTTTTTACAGTGAAAATGTGTAATATAATATTTTAGATTAGATGTTATATTTTTTTTATTCATTCATTCATTCATTCATTCATCAAACCAGGATCTTCAATTCATATTTTTTTTTCATTATTTATGTATTTTTAAAGAAACTTATTCAGAAAGGATTCATAAAGCTAATCAAAATTAACATTAAAGGCATTTATAATGTTACAAAAGATTTCAATCTCACTGACTCCATACCTTTAAGTGTATAAAAGTAATAAGTGTGTTTCAACAATGTATTAAAATGAGTTTATTAATAAAATATTAATATTTATAAAAATAAATAAAAATACATTTTGTGCACACACACACACACATACAAGATTAATTTATTTTTTACTATTATAAAGAAAAATACAAAAAATAATGAACACAACTATATTCAACATTAAAATGAATATCATAGATTTCACATCTCTTACCTTGCTGCCTATTTTTTTCACTCTTTATTTAAACACTTTGTCTTGTGGATTAAATATTAATAGGTGAAATGAATCGTTTATTTATTTTTACTGCATTAAAAAATAGGCGCTATCAACTGGAAACCATGAGATGTTGTTCCCAAGGGTGTGCTATATATCTTTTAAGGGGATCTTTTCTCCGAGAGGCTTGTACAATGCACATCACTGACTATTATCAGGACTTATGGAGCAGAAATAGCTACGGCGTGCAGAGACATATGGCATATTGTTGGTTGAAACTCATTGGGTATGCAGGATTCAGACTGCTGGCATGGATGTTTTCCTGCTATCGGACTGCTGATGAGGGTTTACGCTCATAGAGGGCACATTGACTGCCAATATGACCTTTTCTCCAGAGACCTGATGCTGATGACGGTCCCGGCAGGCCTGGAGAGAGTCTGTGTGTTACGGGCGACAGTGTGAAACAGACTTGTATATATGCCCTTTTCTTTCTTTTGTTTCTCTGTTCAGATGTATGTTGCAGGTTGCACTGAAGTGTCAAGGGTATACCTGTATGTTGTAAGGCCTTTCAGAGCCATGCTGGAATGATGTGGCTCTGGGATTGAATTTATGACTTTAGCTTGAAAAGAAGGCAGCTTAAATAAAGCACTTAAATAGATCTAAATAAGCTGTTCTGATGAGATGCTTGTACAGCATTTCACTGGCAATGTAAAGGTCATGGGTTAAAGGCAAGGTGCTTTGGATCGCTTTTTCAGTCAAGTTGGAAGTCTTGCTCTGTAGACTACACTGCAGAGGTCTCTTTAGCTACTGATGCCTTTAAGCACAGTTTCTCAGAGCGGCTCACAGTAAATGCTTCTGCTCCACGCACGTTTACCATTACACCAATATTGTGCCATTAAAATGTAATGTTGTACAACACTTAAATGCTTTATTATAATATTTTTCGTGTACAACAAACAAACTTAACATAGGCTGAAAGTATCAAGCGAATGTTAATTGTGGGGCTGCTGCTCACATGTTAATTAAACTATTTAGCCTAGGCTATTAAAATGAACACCAAAACTCAACATGAACTGTTAAAAATTAAAGCAATTTATGCAAAAAAAATGTATGTAAAAATTACAAATGACCTGCTTCTTGCGTCAGATCAAGGCTGCATCTCATTTCTAGTCTTACTTGATCTTAGTGCTGCGTTCGACACCATAGATCATGACATACTCATAGATCGATTACAAAACTATACAAGTATTCAAGGGCAGGCTCTAAGATGGTTTAGATCCTACCTGTCCGATCGCTACCATTTTGTTTACTTAAATGGGGTGTCATCTCATTTATCATCAGTAAAATATGGAGTGCCACAAGGATCCGTCCTAGGTCCCCTTCTATTTTCAATATACATGTTGCCCCTTGGTAATATTATTAGAAAATACGGAATTAGCTTCCACTGTTATGCTGATGATACTCAGCTATATATCTCAACGAGACCAGATGAAACTTCCCAATTATCTAAGCTAACAGAGTGTGTTAAAAATGTAAAAGATTGGATGACAAATAATTTTCTCCAATTAAATTCGGATAAGACAGAGATATTAATTATTGGACCAAAAAACACCACACAGAATCTTGTAGATTACAATCTGCAACTAGACGGATGTACTGTTACTTCCTCTACAGTCAGAAATCTGGGTGTTATATTGGACAGTAATTTGTCTTTTGAAAATCATATTTCCAATGTTACAAAAACCGCATTCTTCCATCTTAGAAACATTGCCAAGCTACGAAACATGTTATCTGTTTCTGATGCAGAAAAGCTAGTTCATGCTTTCATGACCTCTAGATTGGACTATTGTAATGCACTTCTAGGTGGTTGTCCTGCTTCGTCAATAAACAAGCTACAGGTAGTCCAAAATGCAGCAGCTAGAGTCCTTACCAGGTCAAGAAAATATGATCATATTACCCCAATTTTACAGTCTCTGCACTGGCTACCTATTAAGTTCCGTATCAGTTACAAATTATCATTACTTACCTATAAGGCCCTAAATAGTTTAGCTCCTGCGTACCTAACTAGCCTTCTACCACGCTACAACCCATCACGCACCCTAAGGTCACAAAACGCTGGACTTTTGGTAGTTCCTAGGATAGCAAAGTCCACTAAAGGAGGTAGAGCTTTTTCACATTTGGCTCCCAAACTCTGGAATAGCCTTCCTGATAATGTTCGGGGTTCAGACACACTCTCTCTGTTTAAATCTAGATTAAAAACGCATCTCTTTCGCCAAGCATTCGAATAATGTATCTCTTAAATTGTGAGTGTAGTTGCATCTGCATTTTTATTCTTTAGCTTGGGTTAAACTAATTTTACTTTGTTGGATCAGCAGCTATGCTAATGATGTCTCTATTTTGTTTCTATGTTTTGCCACGGGATTTACATCAAGTGGTAACTAGGATTTACACAAGCTCCAGTCTGGATCCAGAACACAGAAGAGATGATGCTGACCCTCAGAGGACCCCAGATGATCCTAACCTTGAATCAACAAACAGAACTAACAATTATTGCTACATGTGTGACTGCATCATATAATTACTATTAATTAATAATATTGATAGTTCATCATCTAGCTGACTACGTCTTGTATTATTATTATTATTTTTATTTTTCTAAAATCCTGTCAAACGTGCACAAACTACTAGCAATATTTAGTAGTAACTAAATATTGTAGAAACATAATTTTCTGTAAAGTTGCTTTGTAACGATTTGTATTGTAAAAAGCGCTATACAAATAAACTTGAATTGAATTGAAAATTGAATGTAAAACTGAATGTAAAACTGGTCTGGCCTGCACATTTCTTACCTTGACCACCTTCTTCCATATGCATCAATTTTCTGTTCTGATCTCAACCAGTCTGGGCAAACTAGCCTATAGAGCAGGGGTGGGCAATTAATTTTGACAAGGGGCCACATGAGAAACCTGAATCATGTCAGAGGGCCACACCAACAATAACACTTAATTCTGCTCAGCTTTCTTCCATTGTACAATTCCCTTAATTATATATTATGAATAGCTGGTACTGGTAATCAGTAGAATAAAACTAAAATAAAATTCTGTTTATATTATGTTACGACCAGCTCAAGCCATAACACAAAAGAGGGATCAAACGGAAATGTTCATTCAAAAATAAGATTTATTGAGTTAAACATATCACAAACAGTAACAATAATAATAATAATAAACAAAAGTCTAGGGTTAAGGGAAAACAAAAGATTGACAACATGTGTAAGCAAAACACAATGAGCCACTCATGAGGAGAGTATCCCCATGGAGTGCCTGCTCTAAACAAGACACAACACTCTTTTATACACAACTGATTATCAATTAGGATGAGGAAGACCAATCAGGAACTCCCACGTCCAGGACCAATGGGATCAGGAGACTCAGGGACGTCACACCTCCCAATCCAAAAGGAGGTTCTCTAAAGAACCGACAAAAGAAAACAGAAATAACAAAAAATAGAACTGATGCAAAATAAGCATTTAATGTGAATATCCAACACTTAATACTCATCTCAATAAATCCCACTCCATTTCGCTCCCGGAATCCTGGGCCCTAGGATATCAGAGAGAGATAAAAGAGAAAGAAAAGAGAGAGAAGAAGAGTACCGGACACTACTAGGACAGTCTACATACGCGAGAGAGCATCCGCAATTATGTTATCCTTGCCACGTATGTGCTTAATCTGTAAGTGGAAAGGTTGAAGAATAAGGCTCCATCTCATTATTCTCTGATTCTTACCGCGCATGCGATCTAAGAAAGTCAACGGATTGTGGTCGGTGTATACTGTAATCGGACCACATACAGAGCTCAAATAGACCTCAAAATGTTGAACGGCTAAAATAAGGGCTAACGCTTCTTTTTCCACTGTAGAGTACACTTGTTGGTGACGATTGAACTTTTTTGAAAAGTAACTGACTGGATGTTCGATTGCGTTAGAATCCTCCTGTAGAAGAACAGCACCAGCACCATAAGCGCTTGCATCAACAGCAAGTAAAAAAGGGTTTTCAAAATTAGGAGTAGCCAACACCGGAGCATTTGCCAATAAGGATTTGGCGTTCTCAAAGGAACACTGACATTGCTCTGACCACTGAAATGGTCTCTTAGGGCTTAACAAATCAGTCATAGGGGCAACTACACTTGCAAAATTATGACAAAACCCCCTGTAGTAACCCACCATCCCAAGGAATCGTCGTAACTCACGACGGGTAGTTGGTTTGGGAAAACTACAGATTGAATTCACTTTAGCGTGAATCGGCTTCACACAACCCCTGCCCACTACCTTTCCTAAGTACGTCACAGTAGCCTTTCCGAATTCGCACTTGGCAAGGTTGACAGTCAAGTTGGCTTTAGCTAGATGCACAAAAAGCTCTCTAATTTGATCAAGGTGTTCCGACCAAGAAGAACTGTATAAAACAACATCGTCTAGATAAGCCTCACAACCGGTCATCCCAGACAACACTCGATTTATTAACCGCTGAAATGTAGCAGGAGCGTTTCGAACGCCAAAAGGCATGACTGTGTACTGCAGAAACCTATCAGGTGTTACAAAAGCAGATAGTTCTTTAGCACGGGATGTTAATGGCACTTGCCAATAACCTTTCAGGAGATCGAATTTACTCACAAATTGTGCGGAGCCAACACGGTCAACGCAGTCATCAATTCTTGGTAGAGGGTAACAGTCTGGTTTTGTCAAAGAATTGAGCTTCCTGTAATCCGTGCAAAAACGATATGAACTATCAGGTTTACTCACTAAAATACATGGGGAGCTCCAAGAGCTAAAACTGGGTTCCGCCAAGTTATGATCAAGCAAATAATCCACCTCTCTCTGAAGTAACTTCCTTTTGATAGGGTTGACACGGTATGCATGTTGTTTCACTGGCTGAGCCGTGCCCACATCAATATCATGCTCAACGACAGAAGTTCGAGTCGGAATATCAGAAAAGAGAGAGTGAAACGAGCTTACCACCTCAATTATATCAGCCTTCTCTGACTCAGACAGATGAGACAAGTGGTGAGCCAAGTTAACAAGAATCTCAGAATTATTCAACCGGCCTTCTACTTCTCCTCGAGAGGGACCTTTCACCTCTTCTAGATGGTCTTCCGTCTCTATAGATGTTTCCGAAACACTTGTTTCTGCGGTCTCAGTAGCTGTCACAACATCAACAAAAAGAGAAGGAACAGGAGTCACATAAGATTTTAGTAAATTAACATGACACACCTGTATTTTCTTTCGACGATCGGGTGTATTTAATAAATAGTTGTTATTTGGAAAACACTTCGCGATCGTATACGGTCCAGCAAACCTAGCCTGAAAAGGAGTAGTCAACACAGGTAACAATGCCAGCACTTGGTCACCTGCTTGAAATTGTCTGGACTTGACTTTACGATCGAACAACCTCTGCATCTTTCCCTGAGATTTGGCTAACTTCCGTAGAGCAATAGCTCTAGCTTTATACAGTCGGTAACGGAAACTACTTACATAGTCTAAGACATTCTCAGGAGAATCAAAATTCGTCCACTCATCTGCTAAGACAGCAATAGGGCCCCTAACAGTGTGTCCAAACACCAACTCATTAGGGCTAAACCCTATGCTCTCCTGCACCACCTCACGAATGGCGAGCAACATCCATGGTAGACCTTCCTCCCAGTCACAGTCAAGCTCAACGCAATACGACCTCAAAAGTGACTTAAGAGTCTGATGGAACCTCTCCAAACATCCTTGACTCTGCGGGTGATAGGCACTTGAGATATTATGCTTAACTTTAAGTTGTCGCATGACCTTAGAAAAGTTTCGGGACATGAAATTTGAACCCTGGTCAGACTGAATAGTTTCCGGAATGCCAAAAATTGACATGAAGCTTGTTAAAGCTTTTAAAATAGCTTTGGAAGTAATGGATCTCAGAGGATAAGCTGCAGGGTAACGTGTAGTCTGACACATTACGGTAAGTAAATATGCATGTCCAGCCTTAGATCGCGGTAAAGGACCAACGCAATCAATAATCAGGTGTGCAAAAGGTGTTGTAACTGCAGCAATAGGTTGTAAAGGAGCTAATGGAACCTTTTGATTTGGCTTCCCTGTCATTTGACAAGTATGACATGCACGTATATAATTAATCACATCTCGCTTACACCTAGGCCAATAAAATTTTCGTAAGAGTCTATCATAGGTCTTTCGTACCCCCATATGTCCAGTCATGCTCTGATGTGATAGTTTTAAGAGGTCTTGACGGAAATCAAGTGGAAGCACAATTTGGATCCTAGGATCGAGTGAAAAGTCAAAGCTCATAGGTTGTTGTCTATATAGCAAACCATCTTGAAAAAAATAGAAGGGAGATGAAGTCTTGTCTTGTTCACGAGCTAAAGAGAACAATTCTCGAAGAGTATCATCTGCCTGCTGTGCTTTGATAAGATCATCTCGAGTCACACTAAAGAGCGGAGATAAAGAACAAGATGTGTTAACAGGGTCATCACAGATAAATGGACATTCTGACAGAAGATTAGACTTATGGTCATCAACAGCATGTGGATCATAGATCACATTTTCCACATCTGTGCACACAGTACTTAATTCTGGCTGAGAGGAATTTTCAGATACGATAAAAGTATCACAGAGAATATTTTCAGTTTCATCTGACAGATTTTTCTTAGCCATTGCTCGAGTTATGGCACATGCAGGGTATAAATTCGGACAGTCAGAAGATCCATCTAATTTATCAACAGCAGAAGCTACTATAGGTGGAACCCCAGTGTCTGACTTTTCCCAAACATTTCCCCCGGCTAAATCATTGCCAAGGATGAAAGTGACACCTGAGACAGGAAGCATAGCACGAACTCCAACTATCACCTCACCTGACACAAGTTTAGAATCAAGATATATGCGGTGTAGTGGAACTTCCATAAACGCCATCTCAAGTCCTCTAACCAGTACATGTGTTCCTGTATCAGTACGTTCAGACAAGGGCAAAAGTCCTTCCAACAAAAAAGATTGCCCCGCCCCAGTATCTCGTAGGATGCGTACAGGTACAGTCTCATCCGAATTGGGCAAAGACACGGTCCCTTCGGTGATAAATGGTGCAAAATCAACACTATGTTTAACACTCTCCATCTCAGTGATATCTACTTGTTCAATCTGTTTGTTAACTCGAGCAGGAGTATGATTCACATTTGATGTAGAAATCAAACCAACAGGTTTAACACCTTTCTCTTTCTTTTTGAGAGCAATACAGTCTGAGATTTTATGTCCTGGCTTCTTACAATAAAAACAGACCATCACACCTTTCATACGTGTAACGGAAGTATTATCAGGAAAATTTGACACCGCATTCTGGTGTGAAACCATCTTTTTAGGTTTAACAAAAACGCTCAACTTAGATCTACTTGAATCATTAAAATGATTAACAGCAATTTGATGAGTAAGAACAAATTCATCTGCCATAAGAGCAGCATCTGACATTTTACTGACTTTATGCTCATTGAGATACATAGCAACAGTATTTGGAACACAGTTTTTGAATTCCTCTAAAAGAATCAATTCTCTAAGCTGTTCTTTGGTGGTCATTTTTACTGAAGTACACCAGCGGTCAAACAAATTTTCCTTCTCTCTGGCAAACTTAAGATATGAACAGTTTTCAACCCTAAAATGACTTCTAAATTTCTGGCGATATGCTTCAGGTGCCAGTTCATAAGCATGCAAAATAGCAGTCTTAACGATTTCATAATCACCACTTTGTTCCATAGTCAGCGCTGAATAAACTTCCTGAGCTCTTCCTACTAAAACACATTGCAACAGTAGGGTCCAAAATTCTTTTGGCCATTTCAAAGACTCAGCAACGCGCTCAAAATGTTGGAAATACTTCTCTACTTCTTTCTCTAAAAACAGTGGCACAAGTCTAATGTTTTTGTAAACATCAAAAACAGGTGCAGTAAACAAGGTTTCAACAGACGATGCGCGACGTGGAGTTTCAACTGTTTGGGCGTGCAATTCTAACTCCAATTTCCTCAACTGAAAATCTCTTTCCTCCCTTTCAGATTGCAACTCCAGTTTACGTAACTCAAGTTCCTGTTGTAACACTAATTTTCTCATTTCTAAATCACGTTCTTTCAGTGCACAAGCATCACGCTCAGCACGTAGTTTTTCCGCATCAACACTTAACTGTTTCTCTTGCAGAGACATCTCACTAAACTTCACATTTCGATCGGCAGCATAAAGAGGAGAGGTTAAAGACTCTTCAGGATCAATATCTTGAGCTCTTACCTCTAAAACGCCCCGCTCAACAAGTGCATTTTTCACAACTTTCAACAGTGTTTCTTTAAGCTTCTTATCATTACTCGTTACCTCCACATCAAAGCGCTCGGCAATCTGCAACAACTCATCCTTCGTACATCTTTCCAGTAGAATTTCCGAAGGAAATGAGAAGAAATCCTCAATTACCGACGACATATCTGTTAAAAGATGCAGCAGAGAAACACAATAGCAAAACAAAAACACGCGTGAGACGCCGCGCTAAACTAGAGCATTAGAACTACAAATCCCATCAGCCACTTCGCCCGGAATTGTCACACATACACGCTCTAGCTTCAACCCGCACCTTGGTTATGAGATAAATAAAGACTTACCGAAAGTCATCGCTCAAATTATCCTCATACTCAGCAGGCTTCAAATACGCAGAGATACAGAAAAACAACAAAGTGTTACCTTAAATGAAAAATGAGAGACTCCAGATCCTAACTATAAACAACACTAACTAAACCTAACTAATCTTCAAAGGTGTACCGGACTCGGGGTGGTATTTAAACGCTAAACTCATGGACAATTGGCGTTTTACACCAAAAGCCTGAAGCGTACCCCCAACAGAGATTTAAAACCTCCGCCCAGAATAACCTTCAAAAATAAGAAAGGCAAAATAACAAAAAAAAATAACAAACAGTGTCTCGATGGAAGGATTTTAACCCAGCTGAGAACACTAAATACCTGAAGTCTACTCATTCCAAAAAGGTAAACACACTAAGGACATTAATGTATTTACTTACACATGCAGCAATCCCGGACGAGCGCCCAATTTTATGTTACGACCTGCTCAAGCCATAACACAAAAGAGGGATCAAACGGAAATGTTCATTCAAAAATAAGATTTATTGAGTTAAACATATCACAAACAGTAACAATAATAATAATAATAAACAAAAGTCTAGGGTTAAGGGAAAACAAAAGATTGACAACATGTGTAAGCAAAACACAATGAGCCACTCATGAGGAGAGTATCCCCATGGAGTGCCTGCTCTAAACAAGACACAACACTCTTTTATACACAACTGATTATCAATTAGGATGAGGAAGACCAATCAGGAACTCCCACGTCCAGGACCAATGGGATCAGGAGACTCAGGGACGTCACAATTAGGCTAAGTGAAATTGTGGTGCGTAGGTCAAATAATTTTGTGAGAAATGACATAACTTGTCCTAACGGCTGCTTCTCTGGTGGTGTAAAGTTTTGTAAAAAGTCCTTGTTGAGTGTGCAGTTTTGCTAGCAACGCATCAGACACACTTGCGCGCTCTTTTTCAGACAGATTTCTATATTTATCCCCGTGTTTAGTCGTGTAGTGCCGATTCAAATTGTAAGCTTTTAACACAGCGACCTGTGTACCGCAAATCAAGCACACAGCGTTACCTTTAATTTCTGTGAAGAAGTACTTGGCAGTCCATGTCTTGTTAAAAACACGACATTCATTATCAACTTTTCTTTTCTTAGCGTGTGCTGACATTTTGAGGGTAACACCACTTGTTGCTATTCAACTTCACTGTCGCCTGGCAACAGAGCGCGAGCCTCCGCTGAGTGCGCGCATTCCGTGCAACTCCCCAAACAGATCTTCGGATGCGGAGGCGCGCGCGCGCTGTTAAGACGAATCTGCCCGAGCAGACGGATATTAGTTTTTTTATTACCTTCGCGCTCATGCGGAAGCGTCGAGTTTGACTGCAGTATCTTCTATTCTATGCGCCTTATAATCCGTTGCACCTTATAGTGCGGAAAATACGATAGATATTTTTATAATCTATGTTGGGCCGGGGCCGGACAGGGACACACAAAGGGCCGGATGTGGCCCGCGGGCCGTAATATGCCCAGGTCTGCTATAGAGTAAGGACCAATCAGAGGCCCGCATTTTTATGATGTCATCATGTCGAATACCTCTTACAAAGTATTTTACAGTATTTTAAAACTACAAAAATACAAAACACTGAAGTATTTTGAGACAAATTTCCATCAACCCTATCAAATACAAATTACAAAATACTATTTTGTATTTGAAATACGTATTTGAAATACATGCATCAAACATACCGCCCATCCCTGGCTGTAGGTTTCATGAACTAACACTGATCAACATGTTTCACAGTGTGTATTGATCTAGTTTAATAATACATGTTAAACAAATAACTGTAATAAGCCCATAAATCAAACAGTTATGTTCATTATGTGTGATTATATTAATATATGAATGTATTATTAGAAAATCAACCTTTATACTGTAAAGCTTTAGAGATTCTTTTCTCTCTCCTCTCTCTGACTTTTGCTGATGTTAGTAAACTGACAGACTTTCAGTCATGAGTCATATGTTACTGCCGCTGCCGTTATTTTCACCTGCTGAAATCAATGTTGCTGCATTTTTCTGCATCTCTGCTGTTCTTTAGGTATCTAAGGAAAAGCTTTTATACATGAGGTCTGAAGATGTGGTTTAGAAATGAAAGGAAACTGAAAATTATGTGTGATTATCAAGATCATACTGCTTACCTGCTGAAGTGAAACATCAACAGATCTTTAAAAGACTGCCGCTATAGATGTTGTGCATTGTGACTGAATGTCACGGCTGGAAAAACAACATTATCTGAGAGTAATTACTTATAAATGTGCCTGGAAGAGTCATTTTCTTTCAAAATGTAGCCTTGTGAACTGTATAAAACAACGGGTCAGGGATTGTCTAGGATGAGAAATCAGACAAAAAACACATTCCAGCTATATTTCTTGTGTCAAAATACATGGGGAAAAATATAAATTTATTTTAAATTCATTCTACCCTTTCTGCTATACAGTGGTGAAAATAGCAGATTGAACGATCCCTGCTGATTAAATGAAACATAATAAATATAGATTTTAATAGTATAATAGATAATATTTAAGTATAACTAATTTGATTCAAAATTACTGAAACCAATGCTAAATCGATCTAAAATAAAGTAAAATGTTTTCTGTAATTGTAACTTTTAAATAAATGTAATATAAATATCCAAATATAAATATATTTATACAGTTTATATAATATTATAATATAATGTAATATGGCAATATTTAAGTTTTATTTTATATTTATTTATTTATTTTGATGGCATTGAATTGAATGACTTTAAATATAACTGTAATATATATATATATATATATATATATATATATATATATATATATATATATATATATATATATATATATTAATTAATTAAATTTATATTTAAACAATATTTATTTTTATAGTAAACTTTTTTCTAATTGATTCTTTAAAGCATTCAATTAAATGACATTCATTCATTCATTCACATTTATGTATTTATGTATGCATGCTTATCCCTATGCATTCTTGGACTGACTACAGGCTTTTAGTTGAGTGTGCATTTGATGCTGTCTATCTAGATATGGGATCGGAGCTTGGATAAAGTGTTATTTTAAAGCATACAATCATTGTAAAATGCACCTTGCAAATGCAGTGGTTTCACACAATTTCAGTGGCTTTTTGACTGCACTTTTATGACTTCAGATTTTTATAGAGTTAATGCGATTGCCTGCTGGCATTAGGTCTCATATAATCCGTCATTTGGAGCGTCCCAGCAGGGTGTTGACAGGGTTTGTGCCTCACTGGCATTGGCGTGGAACCAGATTATACAACCAACAACAGGTCATACACTTCATTAGCATGATATAGTCTGGAAGTAAATAGCTGGGTGACATCAGCTTCACAAAGCTACTAAATACCATCACGTGTATTCCACATCTGTGAAAAAAGGGTGACATTTCAGTGGAGCCAAATGAGTCCACATCATTTTGTCTAGTTCTTAGAGAAAATGCCCCATTTTTAAATTTTATTTTATTTTATTTTATTTTATTTTATTTTATTTTATTTTATTTTATTTTATTTTCCTCGTTAGTAATTAATGCACATTTATAGTTTACATTATTTTAGAAATTTTTTTTATTTTATTTTATATCAAAATATTTATGATAAATGTAAATATTTTAATTATTTGAGAATTATTTGTAAAATTAATCAGTAGTTTTTACAGTATTAGTTAATGTTACTTTTGAGATTTTTTTTAAGAAAAACAACAAGTGATGTTTAATGTGTTGACAGTAATATGCTGACAGCTTTTTTGTTTTGTTTTAACAGTTATTTCATTTATTAGTATAATTTACATTTATTTTATTTTTCCCCTTCACACATATTTGATATGTTATATTATTTTCTTATTTTATTAACCAAACCAGTCAACACAGAAAAAATAATATGCTAACTTATTTTGAGTTTCAATTAGTATTTTAGTGCACATTTATTGTTTCATTTTAAAATAATAAAAAATATATATATATATATTTTTATACATCTAAGTTTGTCTTCATAGTATTATAGTCTTCATAGTCTTTATTCTCCACAATTTTTCAGTATTTTCAGTATTTTTCTATTTGTCCACAAATATGGTTTGAGTTTTTATTAGTAGTATTGGTTTCTCATTGGTTATACTGTAGACTACAGATTTGTAAACCAGTTTTTCATTGGGGGTTTTGCCTTAATTGTACAGCATAAAAAGAATGACTTTACATGAGAACAGAAGCTGAATGGAAACAAGACATGACTGCATTTGAACCAACAGGCCTGCATTATTGTATCTACATGATGTAAAGCACCATTCTGAACAGAAACAAATCACACTGCAGTCAACCAGCAATGGTTTGTGAGGTTTCTGTGTCCCATCACTTTCAATTTGTACACTGTACACTGGTCTGTCTAATTAGTCCTCAGTATTTTTAAATCATATTTAAAACAAATGGTTGGAGGACTACATTTCCTCTGGCCATCTAACCTTAACCTCTCACTTTGTTATCTAATCTACTAATTTATCAAAAACATCAAGGAGCAGTTGCATGAAAATATGGCTCTAATAGTTTTAAAGCTTATGTCCTACTGAAAAATGGAAAGAAAGTGCATTTGAAATAGGATAATGTCTTTAATGGTAATGATAACTTGCGTTGAAAGCTACATATTAAATATTTGATGAGATGCTGTATACTTGATAGAATATCTCCAAACTCTGAATGCCAAAATTGAGATTGCTGTGTGTAGATTTGGGATATTTGTAATGCTTTGGTCTTTCCAGACAAACTGTCTGAGGGCAAAACCACAAACCGAGTGAGGAGTGACCTTGGGTTGTGCATGAGGTAAAGTAAGATTTAAAGCAAATTTTAAATCCTTTTTCAACTCAAATCATTTTCTCCAGTATAGTTTCAGATCACGGTCAACAGCCTATTCTAACTTGGCATGCCATGAAATAAGATTGAACACCGGTGTTTCTGTGACCTGTTGTTGACGTCAAATTTGGTGAGATGTTCCAAGTTTGTAAATGTGCATGCATAAATAAGACTTGAAAGTTTTATTTCAGTTTGTTCCTCACACAAACATATCATACGACTTCAAAAGAGCATCTCTTCTGCTCACCAAGGCTGCATGTATTTGATCAAAAACGCAGTAAAAATTATGAAATATTATCACAATCCAAAATAAATGTTTTCTATGTAAAGACATAGTAAATGTAATTTATTTCTGTAATCAAAGTTGAATTTTCAACATCATTAATATCACTTTTATTCAATTTAATGCATCCTTGATGAACATTATATAACATATATATATATAAAATACTGACCTTAAAAAAAATGTTACTGTATATATAATTCATACGCCACATACAGTCTTTAAGGTACTTTTAGGGGGCTTCTTTGTAGTCTAAAAGCCAGCATGAAGATGCTTTCATATTTCTCTAAGTGTACATGAGAACACTTTTTTTCCTCCTTCTAACAGAATTTCTATGGTTTACTGTGGTTGAACTGCCATGCACACACTGTATATTCTCAGATGCTTTTTATTAGGGCTGGGTTTAGACACAAATTTCACGGTTCAATTTGATTCGATTCTCATTCACAAGCTTTCGATTCAATATAGATTATTTTTTATATATATATATCAGGTACAGTACTTGCCAGATTTTCTCATGGAAAAAAAAGTCTCAACTAATGCTGTAAAATATACACAAGAGTTATTTGTGGGGGGTTGGGTGGCGATGAACATAATATTTCTCAAGAGCAATTTTTTAAGTGGACACAAATGTCATGCTACTGTTATTGCAGCAGGGAGGCCGTGCCACATAAGACAAAGTCAAGGTATTGTGGTCGCACCATGACAGCGTTCGTGTCCGTTGTAGACATTACTATCAGTCACAGTGTTGCCAAGTCCACGGTTTACCCTGAAATTGGGCTACATTATCACTGTTGCCAGGCTGTTTTTCATGTCCGTGCCGCGGGTTGAAGCCACCCCAATAATGTGTATTTTCGCCCCCTACTTTTTCCTTGGGACCCCCCTCGAAACACAGTTAGTTTGGGCTAGTTTTGAGTAGCAATTGGGCGGGTTAAGTTGTGAACACCTGGCAACCCTTTCCGTAAAGCAGGTAACGTTATTATTACTAACATAGCAGACTATTCGAAAATACACTGCCATCATTTATTAAAGAGAACGTAATCACTTCATGTGGTTTTTAAGTGACTAATATATCCATTGACAGCCTTACTTACTGGAGTTCCACAAGTATTGACATGTCTCTCACAGGGCTTGTGTGTGTGTTTGTGTGTGTGTGTGTTCTTGTTTTTACAGTCGTGGCCAAAAGTTTTGAGAATTACATAAATATTGGAAATTGGAAAAGTTGCTGCTTAAGTTTTTATAATAGCAATTTGTTTATACTCTTTGCATATACTCCAGAATGTTATGAAGAGTGATCAGATGAATTGCATAGTCCTTCTTTGCCATGAAAATTAACTTAATCCCAAAAAAACCTTTCCACTGCATTTCATTGCTGTCATTAAAGGAACTGCTGAGATCATTTCAGTAATCGTCTTGTTAACTCAGGTGAGAATGTTGACGAGCACAAGGCTGGAGATCATTATGCCAGGCTGATTGGGTTAGAATGGCAGACTTGACATGTTAAAAGGAGGGTGATGCTTGAAATCATTGTTCTTCCATTGTTAACCATGGTGACCTGCAAAGAAACGCGTGCAGCCATCATTGCGTTGCATAAAAATGGCTTCACAGGCAAGGATATTGTGGCTACTAAGATTGCACCTAAATCAACAATTTCAAGGAAAGAGGTTCAATCCTTGTAAAGAAGGCTTCAGGGCGTCCAAGAAAGTCCAGCAAGCGCCAGGATCGTCTCCTAAAGAGGATTCAGCTGCGGGATCGGAGTGCCACCAGTGCAGAGCTTGCTCAGGAATGGCAGCAGGCAGGTGTGAGCGCATCTGCACGCACAGTGAGGCCAAGACTTCTGGAAGATGGCCTGGTGTCAAGAAGGGCAGCAAAGAAGCCACTTCTCTCCAAAAAAAAACATCAGGGACATATTGATCTTTTGCAGAAAGTATAGTGAATGGACTGCTGAGGACTGGGGCAAAGTCATATTCTCCGATGAAGCCCCTTTCCGATTGTTTGGGGCATCTGGAAAAAGGCTTGTCCGGAGAAGAAAAGGTGAGCGCTACCATCAGTCCTGTGTCATGCCAACAGTAAATCATCCTGACACCATTCATGTGTGGGGGTTGCTTCTCATCCAAGGGAGTGGGCTCACTCACAATTCTGCCCAAAAACACAGCCATGAATAAAGAATGGTACCAAAACACCCTCCAACAGCAACTTCTTCCAACAATCCAACAACAGTTTGGTGAAGAACAATGCATTTTCCAGCACGATGGAGCACCGTGCCATAAGACAAAAGTGATAACTAAGTGGCTCGGGGACCAGAATGTTTGTGTTGTTTTACTACTTACACAATTATTTAATATATAAAACATTGTTATTTGCAATACACAGGTTTTTTATCATAATTTTAGGGGGGACAACCCTCTAAAGTTTTGCTTTAACACAGTAAAATTTTATATTTTGTACAGATTTGCATGCTCACCCTTGTTGAAGCACAAAATGAGCATTTTCCCACTACAATATTGGTTTGCAAAACAGTTTCACACAGATAATTGTCTTGCCTGAGGATAATGTCTTAAAGCAATAGTTGCTGAACATCTTCCTCAGGCCATCCAAGATGCAGATGAGTTTGTTTCTTCATCAGATTTGAAGAAATGAAGCATTGCATCACTTGCTCACCAATGAATGCTCTGCATTGAATGGGTGCCGTCAGAATGAGAGTCCAAACAGCTGATAAAAAATCCCAATTTTCATGACTATCAAGTCCCAAAAATGACTAAAATACCATAAGTATTCCTTAAGAGTCTTGTACTGATAGTCTAGGTTTCATAGTGCATTTTGAGGAAAAACATATGTAGGTTTGTGTAAATTGTGAATAGAAATGACAGCATGCAGGTTTGAGTAAATTATGGAAGACATCTATTTCTTTAAAACCTCCAGCTGTTTTCACAAACCCACAGAGGTGGATTCATTTTAGTGACTCATTCTGTGTTTCTGTGAAGGCAGTATGTGGATGAACAATGTCTTGCTGCAGGCCTCATTAAAACAGCTCAGCTTGTTGCATTTAATTGTAGACATTGTCCTTGTTCTGTGCCCTACACACTTAAATAATTATAATGATCATATATAAAAAAAGAATAAGACGATGACAGATTTTTCCCTGGATAATTAGGTTAATCTCCTCCGGCAGTCTCTCTGTTGAATCTGAGAGTTTTAGGTTAAATAATGGATGTTAAATCAAGCATGCAACCTTCAGTTCTCGTACAGTATGAGCTGAATTCACTCACTCTGTTTCTACAAACTGCAGACGCCCTCCAGAGAAACATAAACAGTAATGATCTTGTTATCATTTCCTCCCTCGTTGTTTGACCGTAAAAGAAGAATATATGTGTGTTGTGTTGCGTGTGATGTGAATGGAGACAGCGGTGCTCTTCTTACAAAGAGCAAATTAACAGCCGTGAAGCCGAACAATCGCACTGTTGCCATTGGAAACCGGCCACTTTATGAACTTGCCTCTGAGAATAAAACCACTCTGCCACTTTCACACTCATGAGAAATCGATAAATTGTGGAGGAACTTCTTGTTAGCATGAGTACGGCCAAATCAAATCATGCAAAGTTAACTGTGTAGGAAGTCACAGAAAGTTTAAGATTCGTTCCAGCCACATTTTCAGTTAGAAACGGAGTCAAGAATGAAGTTATAGGTTATAGGTTGTTTAAAGGCAAGGCGCTAAAGGCAAAACCAATAGTAAAAGTTGGCTTTATTCTGTAAACAGGGTGAGCAAAGTATGAGTATCTATTATTACCAGTATTTGGTTGAGTCGTCAAGCTACATTTTTAGAAAGTGCTCACTTCAACCTTCAAAAGTTTGGAATCAGTGGGATATTTTTGTTTTAAATAAATGAGTTTGAATTTGATTGATTAAAATTGTGTTATTGTAGTATCAGTGATAAACTTATATTATTTGTGATATTATAGTTTTTATAATATAGTTAAGGTGTCACATTAAGTTTACGCTAATAAACACCTCAAAAATCATCAACAAACTATTAGTTTAACTGTACATTAATATAAGTAGTTCTTCATTCACTCTCACTGTAATTAACCAAATGATTATTGTTTAATTAGCTCATATGTAAATAATTACAGTTTATAAAGCATTGTTAACTATAAATAAATTCTCTCTATAGATTAGGTCATGGCAACTGGGAAAATTTTTATTTTATATAAATATTAATGTATCAACCATATATATATATATATATATATATATATATATATATATATATATATATATATGGTATGTATACACACACACACACACACACACACCCATACACACACACACTTGCTAGCACCGGGTTGCACCCCCTTTTTGCCTTAAGAACTGTCTTAATTCTTTGTGGCATAGATTCAAGAAGGTGTTGGAAACATTCCTCAGAGATCTTGGTCCATATTGACATGATATATTTATTTTTATTTTCACTGCTATTTAAATGAACTTTATTATATTTAGGATTGCATGTTTACCTGTGATAGGATAGCTCTGTTTATCCTCAAAACAAGGTCAATTGGCATACAAAAACCTTTTCTCTTAATATCACTGTTGAAAATGGTGATTCTCTCAATGAAGTGTAGAAGCATGAATACATCATTTTTTTCCCACATTTCTTTAATGAACAAAAAATATGAAGAACATTATTTGTTTAAAATCTAATGCACCAATGGTGAATAAAAGAAGCAATTTATATATATATATATATATATATATATATATATATATATATATATATATATATATATATATATATATATAAAATAAAATAGGATTTTGGATCTCCAGTATTGCACGATCTCTTCTCGTCGCTTTCCAGCCAATAACACGATACAAAGACGTCAAGGAGAGAAGCTTTATTAATTAACAGCCTGTCTCTAGAGGTAATTACACGGCGTGCTCCTCCCAGTCTTCTAGAGTAATAAAGTCTGAAGGTGATCTCTCAAACAACAGCTCAAAATCTCAAGTACTCTGAGGGAACTTGTAATAGCAACACCGGGACAATGGAGACCGGTGGGACTAGAGATCATCAAGAGTACAAGAAAAGAGCGAAAACATTTCAATTAAGATGAAATGAGGAAATAATGAAACAAGACTTTACGAAAAGCTCTTGAACATTTATAGAGGTCGTTCACTCGCTGTTGACTGAAGCATACATTGATCCAACACCGATTATAAAAAACATTGCCTGTTAGAAATCCTCGTAATGGCAGCTGATATTCAGGATGTGCCCTAAACCAGGAGCAAACAGATGGAGGAGATGAAGGGCTTGTTTAAGTAATGCTCCAGTGCTTTAGAGCTTCCCAGAAATTGTCCTTTTGTGTCTTCAGGAGAATAATAATAATTTAAGATGTTCCCACCTCAGTAAAGCATCTAACGAGAGGGTACAGCGAGATGACGAGGCAGAATCGCAGGTCTAAGACAGAAAGTGATTGACTTCCTCTCAGTTTCCAGGGTTGATGGCAAACCTTCAGGGAATTGTTTGCATGCTAATGGTGCACAAGGACTGGAGCTGAATTGCTTATTTTGTCTTTATTTTGTTGCATGAGCCCTAAAAAGCTTCCAGTTTTTCTCAGGAGGTGAAAAGTCATTGAACAATGAATTAATTTGTGATTATTGCTTCCAAACCTGAAGTGACTTTAATGCTACTTTATGATCTAGTCTGCACAGTTGCTAGTGAAGAAAACCTTGGTCTGCATGTTCATATAAAAGATATTTCTACTGATTTGGTCACTGTAGATGGTTGGTAACGAAGCATGAAAGGGACACACGTCACTGTGTTAAGCTCTTCTGTAATCAACTTCAGTCATCAGACATCTTGCTAAGAAGGCCATCCAGACAACACACCAGACCTCACAGAGTGCCATTAACTATGTTTAATCCTCTCCACTTTAAAGAAAAAAAAGTAAAGAAGGAAAAAATAAATGCTCAATGTATAAAATACATATTTAGATGTATTCTATACAAAATGGGCAATAATAATGATATATAATATTAATTATATAATAATAATAATAATAATATCTAGTTTTAATTATTTGTCTATATTTGCATTTTATTTGGACTGTTTGCTTTAATCCAACAGCTCATAATATATTTAAAAATATCAATATCTTTTATTAATTATTTTATTTTATTTATTTATTTTAAATATTGGTCTATACAGTATAGTTCATATTATTCTAACTAACAAGCTAATGATGAGCAGCATTTGCATTTTAATTTGATCATTTAGCAGGTCCTTTTATCCAAAGTGACTTACGAAGATATCACAGGCATGCTGAGCTATCTCTCTTTATAATGTCATCACTCTGAAGTAGCATTGGCCAGTGCAGTTCATTGTTGATAAAAAAACACCAGTTCACTCAACTCAAACTACGTATAAACTTCATATTTTCCAGTTTCCAAACCATGCCCCAATGCTAAAGTCAAGCTTGACCTTCTATGTTGGGGTCCTTCTCACTCACTCACTCACTCACTCACTCACTCACTCACTCACTCACACTCAATCATTTATCTAATCATTCACTCTCTCACTCACTCACACATTCATGCATTCACTCACTAACACATTCATTCACACACTCACCCACTCATTCACACACATACTCATTCATTCACTCACTCTCTCACTTACTTAAACTTTCAATCATGCATTCACTCGCGCATTCATTCATTCATTCATGCAACCTCTCACTCATTCATGGATGAATTCACTCACTCACACCCTCATTCACTCACTCAGGCATTCATTTATTTATTCCCTCACCCACTCACTAACACACACACACACACACACACATACTCATTAATTTACTCACTCACTCACTTACTCACTCACTCACTCACTCACTCACTCACTCACTCACTCACTCACGCATTCATTCATTCATGCATGGATTCACTCACTCACTTAAACTTTCAATCATGCATTCACTCATGCATTCATTCATTCATTCATGCATCCTCTCACTCATTCATGGATGAATTCACTCATTCACACCGTCATTCACTCACTCAGGCATTCATTTATTTATTCCCTCACCCACCTCACTAACACACACACACACACATACTCATTAATTTACTCACTCACTCACTCACGCATTCATTAATTCATGCATGGATTCACTCACTCACGCATTCATTCATGCATGGATTCACTCACTCACTCACTCAAACATTCATTAATTCACTCACTCACACTTTCATTCATTCACTCACGTACTCACACATTGATTCACTCACTCACGCATTCATTCATTCATGCATGGATTCACTCACTCACTCACTCACTCACTTACGCATTCATTCATGCATGGATTCACTCACTCAAACATTCATTAATTCACTCACTCACACTTTCATTCATTCACTCACGTACTCACACATTGATTCACTCACTCACTCACTCATTCACTCACTCTTTAAAACATGCTTAAAACATTTCAGAGCACCCTGTCTGAGTTTGAATCATCTTAAACACTCTTGTCTGTTTTACTTTCAGGTCTACTTATTTGGGATTTTGCTATTGAATTCTATCGATTTCTTAGACTTTACTGCACATTGCAAACACATTGCAGGGAGTTATACATTTCTGCTGCATTAAAAGTTAAAGAGTGAAGTCAGTTTGTGACCCTTTTAGTATTCGCTAAAGCACCGCACATCAGCAGAATCACATATGGGGCATTTCAGCAGAAATTATTATACCACAGCAATAATCAGTCCTCTTTTTTGCTTATGAAAACTAAAGTACAGAGTTATATAGAGCCTTAACTAAGATTAATTTCGTTTGCACAAAAATTAAATATATTTTAATCTGAGATGTGTTTTTGTGGAATAATCCTGTCATAACTAGGATATTTTTTCTCTTTGTAATCTCAGTTGTTTCCCCTAAATTTCTTAGATTTGAAATATTGTTAAATATATATATATATAAGCTGGATGTGGCCTAAATCTGAGGGCTTTTGATTAGAGTGTGAATAGCAGAAAACAAATTACAGTACATCTGACATTTTCACTTGCACACTGTAATAAGCCAAAATAATATGAACAATTTAATGCAGTCTTCCTTGACATTTACTAAAATTCATGCTGGTTTTATTCACATGCATCATAAAATAATTTATTAAAACAAAGATTTAATTTACAATAAGGCAAAACAAAATTAAATTCAGTACATATATTGCATGCAAATGTTACAAATTGAAATACATGTAAATTCATCTGAATATAAACACAGAATAATAACAAAACATTACCTTACCAATTATGGAACCATGCTATTTTACTGTCATTGCGATACTGTTCTAGTTTTTTTTTTTTTTTTACAAGTTTTAGTAATTATTTTTAATATACGTCTATGTATATATATATATATATATATATATATATATATATATATATATATATATATATATATATATATAATATATTATATATACATTTTTGTAGTGGTAACACTTTATTTTAGGGTCTTTTAACTATTTGCTTATTAGCATGCATATTACTAAACTATTAGGCATTAATTAGTACTAATTAAACACATATTAATGCCTTATTATACAGTACATGACCTTATTCTACATCCCTAATCATACCCAATACCTAAATTTAACCACTACCTTACTAACTATTAAGTCAAGTCAAGTCACCTTTATTTATATAGCACTTTAAACAAAATACATTGCGTCAAAGCAACTGAACAACATTCATTAGGAAAACAGTGTGTCAATAATGCAAAATGATAGTTAAAGGCAGTTCATCATTGAATTCAGTGATGTCATCTCTGTTCAGTTAAAAAGTGTCTGTGCATTTATTTGTAATCAAGTCAACGATATCGCTGTAGATGAAGTGACCCCAACTAAGCAAGCCAGAGGCGACAGCGGCAAGGAACCGAAACTCCATCGGTGACAGAATGGAGAAAAAAACCTTGGGAGAAACCAGGCTCAGTTGGGGGGCCAGTTCTCCTCTGACCAGACGAAACCAGTAGTTCAATTCCAGGCTGCAGCAAAGTCAGATTGTGCAGAAGAATCATCTGTTTCCTGTGGTCTTGTCCTGGTGGTCCTCTGAGACAAGGTCTTTACAGGGGATCTGTATCTGGGGCTCTAGTTGTCCTGGTCTCCGCTGTCTTTCAGGGCAATAGAGGTCCTTTCTAGGTGCTGATCCACCATCTGGTCTGGATACGTACTGGATCCGGTTGACTGCAGTGACCCTCTGATCTGGATACAGACTGGATCTGGTGGCTACGGTGACCTCGGAATAAGAGAGAAACAGACAAATATTAGTGTAGATGCCATTCTTCTAATTATGTAGCAAGTACATATGGTGTTATGGGAAGTGTTTCCGGTTCCGGTTTACCTAATTAATGCAGCCTAAAAATCCTTTAACGGATTTGGATATTAAAAGCATATTAGTATGTTATGTGTAAGCCAGGTTAAAGAGATGGCTCTTTAATCTAGATTTAAACTGCAAGAATGTGTCTGCCTCCCGAACAATGTTAGGTAGGTTATTCCAGAGTTTAGGCGCCAAATAGGAAAAGGATCTGCCACCCCCAGTTGATTTTGATATTCTAGGTATTATCAAATTGCCTGAGTTTTGAGAACGTAGCGGACGTAGAGGATTATAATGTAAAAGGAGCTCATTCAAATACAGAGGTGCTAAACCATTCAGGGCTTTATAAGTAATAAGCAATATTTTAAAATCTATACAATGTTTGATAGGGAGCCAGTGCAGTGTTGACAGGACCGGGCTAATATGGTCATACTTCCTGGTTCTAGTAAGAACTCTTGCTGCTGCATTTTGGACTAGCTGTAGTTTGTTTACTAAGCGTGCAGAACAACCACCCAATAAAGCATTACAACAGTGGTCTTCAACCTGTGGGCGACGGCCCCCTAGTGGGTCAAGATGGTATTGAAGGTGGGCCGCCAATTACTAATAAAATAAATAACAATATATTTCATATATATATATATATATATAATTAAATAACAAAAAATGAATATTAAACTGTAAATATACTTCCAGTATTTGAGCTTGCTGATTGGTTTAAGAATAAACCGCCAATTTATCTTAGATATTTTTGCTGCATATGCTACAGCACCACAAATACAAACATGCATAAATGCTGTCAACATGTCTACCCACTGCCGAGCTCTTTTTCCATTTTGCTGAGCGGTGCCAGTCCGAGTTATTTTCTGTTCATTGCCAGTTCATTCTAGGACTGTGCGATTAATAGAAATCTTCATAAAATAACGATTTGAGCCTGAGCGATTTCTAAATCGCTTTATAGCATGATTTTCCATGGCCCTGACCTCTCACAGTATGCTATCCGATCCAATCAGAATGCAGCGCCTAGCGCGAGAACAGAACAGACTGGGCATATGCCTAACTCCAGGTTCACACACTGTCTGTGATGCGTCTTTTTTCTGAGCCCATGTTGACGGATCAGAGCGTTCACACTGCACGCGGCAAAAGGCTAGAAATAAAAATGTGTGAAAATAATTAATATCAATAATATTGTTTTAAGTGCGCACACTCTCTCCGGGTGAGAGCAGCGTGTATCTGAGCAATCACGTCTGGTTTTGTGACAGAGCAAAAGGAAAATCTGTGTGCGAGCGGAGAGATGTATTTTTTTGCCATAAGTCTATAAATGTTGTTACACCTTTACTATAGTGATTATTTTGACTTATGTCTGTTCTAGAGACGTTACAACTTTTTGATAAAGCTCTAAATGGTTTTCTTTTGGAAATATGTTTCAAATTCATCCTGAATTCATTTATGACTGTAAAGCATATGTGTGGGTCAAAATTGTGTTTAAAATCGAAATAGCAAAATTGATCAAAGAAATCGCGATGTTTTTTTTTGTCCATATTGCACAGCCCTAGTTCATTCAATAAATACAGTTAACAATCTAGCTTCTGAGTACTAAGTTATTAACCCAACAATAGGGGGGTCAGTTATTTATTTATTTTTTTTGCAGTGGGCCGCGCAAACATATATGTTTGGTTGGGTGGGCCGCGAGTTGAAAAAGGTTGGGAACCACTGCATTACAATAATCTAACCTTGAGGTCATAAATGCATAGATTAACATTTCTGCATTTGACATTGAGAGCAAAGGCCGTAATTAAGATATATTTTTGAGATGGAAAAATGTGGCTTTCTAAGGAAAGATTGCGATCAAATAGCACACCTAGGTTCCTAACTGATGACGAAGAATTGACAGAGCAACCATCAAGTCTTAGACAGTGTTCTAGGTTATTACAAGCAGAGTTTTTAGGTCCTATAATTAACACCTCTGTTTTTTCAGAATTTAGCAGTAAGAAATTACTTGTCATCCAGTTTTTTATATCGACAATGCATTCCATTAGTTTTTCAAATTGGTGTGTTTCACCGGGCCGTGAAGAAATATAGAGCTGAGTATCATCAGCATAACAGTGAAAGCTAACACCATGTTTCCTGATGATATCTCCCAAGGGTAACATATAAAGCGTGAAGAGTAGCGGCCCTAGTACTGAGCCTTAAGGTACTCCATACTGCACTTGTGATCGATATGATACCTCTAATGACAATGAGGAATTAATAATAGTCAGAAGAGGATCTATGACTTCTGGAAGCACCTCTTTTAGGAGCTTAGATGGTATAGGGTCTAACATACATGTTGTTGGTTTAGATGATTTAACAAGTTTATACAATTCTTCCTCTCCTATAGTAGAGAATGAGTGGAACTGTTCCTCAGGGGGTCTATAGTGCACTGTCTGATGTGATACTGTAGCTGACAGCTGAATGGTTGCAATTTTATCTCTAATAGTATCAATTTTAGAAGTAAAGTAGTTCATAAAGTCATTACTGCTGTGGTGTTGGGAAAAGTCAACACTTGTTGAGGCTTTATTTTTCGTTAATTTAGCCACTGTATTGAATAAATACCTGGGGTTTGTTTTCTTCTAAAAGAGAAGAAAAGTAATCGGATCTAGCAATTTTTAATGCTTTTCTGTAGGATAGGTTACTTTCCCGCCAAGCAATACGAAATACCTCTAGTTTTGTTTTCCTCCAGCTGCGCTCCATTTTTCGGGCTGCTCTCTTTAGAGTGCGAGTATGCTCTTTATACCATGGTGTCAAACTGTTTTCCTTAACCTTCCTTAAGCGTAAAGGAGCAACTTTATTTAAAGTGCTGAAAAAGAGAGAGTCCATAGTTTCTGTTACATCATCAAGTTGTTCTGAGGTTTTGGATATGCTAAAGAATTTGGATACATCAGGAAGATAACTTAAAAAGCACTCCTTTGTGGTAGAAGTGATGGTTCTTCCATACTTGTAACAAGAAGTAGAATTTACAATTTTGGCTATATGAAGTTTGCACAGAACTAAATAATTATCTGAGATATCATCACTTGGCTGAATAATTTCAACACTATCAACATCAATTCCATGTGACAGTATTAAATCTAGTATGAGTATGATTTCGACAATGAGTAGGTCCTGAAACGTGTTGTCTAACACCAATAGAGTTCAGAATGTCTATAAATGCTGATCCCAATGCATCTTTTTCATTATCAACATGGATATTAAAATCACCAACTATTAAAACTTTATTTTTTTTTGTATTTTCTAGTTCGGGGAACAGACACAGTCTCTATAGTGTGATTTCTAGGTGAAAAAGTCTCTATGTGCTGAGAATTAACTGACCTCTGTGACGGGAGGCAGCTAGCAGACGGTCGGTTTAGCCAGTCTGTCTGCTTCCTGACCTGGGCCCCAGTTAGTCAAGTATAAACACTAAGACTATTTGCCATATTTTTAGAGAGAAGAGTGGCTCCACCCCAGGAGGGATAAAGACCATCTCTTTTCAACAGGTCAGGTCTGCCCCAAAAGCTCGTCCAATTGTCTATGAAACCTATGTTATTCTGTGGGCACCACTTAGACATCCAGCCATTGAGTGATGACAATCTGCTATGCATCTCATCACCACGGTAAGCAGGGAGGGGACCAGAGCATATTACAGTGTCTGACATCATGCTTGCAAGTTCACACACCTCTTTAATGTTATTTTTAGTGGTCTCCGACTGGCGAAGTCGAACATCATTAGCGCCGGCATGAATAACAATCTTACTGTATTTACGTTTAGCATTAGCCAGCACTTTTAAATTTGCCAAGATGTCAGGAGCTCTGGCTCCCGGTAAACATTAGACTATGGTGGCTGGTGTCTCTATATTCACGTTCCGTACAATAGAATCACCAATAACTAGAGCACTTTCATCAGGTTTCTCAGTGGGTGCATCACTGAGTGGGGAGAACCTGTTTAATGTTTTGATCGGAACAGAAGAGCGGTGTTTTGACCCATGACTACGCTGCCTCACCGTCACCCAGTTGCCCTGCTGCAGGGGCTCTGTCTCCGGAACCGAACAATGTATAGGAATCCCTGAGCTAGACGCATCCAAAGCCGTATCTAGAGCCCTAACATTCTTACTGTCCTCAATTAAAGTTTGGATGCGTGTCTCTAATTCTGAAATCTTCTCTGTCAGACTAACTATTTCCCTGCATTTATCACATGTGAATCCCTCATCAGCGACAGAGATAGATAAACTGTACATGTGGCAAGAGATGCAAATAACAATAGCAGGAGAAGCCATTACTCACCGTGCTTGATGAAATATTCTTTCTGCAGTTGTTTGATGAACTTGTGAAAAACTGGAGCGAGAGAGAGGAGAGGAGAAAAGAAAACAGCGATAGGTTCGAATGAAAATGTGAATGACAAGCTAACGAGTGCTAACGCTTTGCAGGTGTACTGCACTCACGGATATAAAATAAAAGTGAACGATCAAAGTTAATCTGATAAGATTGATGGATAATATCAGAAATATGGTGTGAATTAAGTTATATTTTACCACTTTAAAAAACAGAGAGTGATAATAAGATTCTAGAGAAAAAATAAAATAAAAACAGCTACACCGAGCTACGATTAGCTACAGAAGGCCAACAGGAAGTAGAGAAAACACTGTTATTCCTTAATAAGCAGGAAATTAGAATTTCATTGAGGGAAAAGTCGAAGTTAATTGTAAATAAGTGTTCCCTATTCTAAAGTGTTACCGATTTAGTTTTACATAGTTAACTGTCTGATGTTGAACATGCTGGGGTAAGTTTGGTGTTTTGGGGTGTTTTACACGAGCAGCATTGTCTGTTTGACTGGTGTCTGAAATGAGTCAATGACCTCATAATTAAATATCTAGGGACTTGGCTTTTGATGTAATGTATCATACTGTATGTCTCCTCATATGACTAAGGATCAGTCTTTAATCAATCAGAGCTGTACTGAAGTAGGTTGAGTCTCTCCTCAGGGAACTGTGAATCTGAAGGGCTCTGTTCAAGGCATTCACTATTTCACATGTATGTATGGTTTTATATAGACTTGTAATGTATTCCAGTTTCCAGTGCCCTTGGCCTGCATTGATATTTTGGATGAGCATCTTTATCTTCAGTGAGGCACAGATGAGGGCCAATGCATCTGTCAGATAAACACCGGAAGGACGAGATGTTCAGCTGGGCATCTAATGAAGTTTCTCTGTTTTTTTAAATTTAATTTCATGAATTATCTTTTTTTATGGCAAGTGATTTATTTAGAGTCATATTTTGATATGTCTTAAGATAAGACAAATGACTGTGGAGCATGGATAATCAGATATGTTTGGAAGCCGCGATGTTAAACAACATTTGTAGTTTTTCTTTCAGTTATGTGGCATGTTTTAAAGTTCAGAACGATATTTAGTCTGATATAATATCTGTACTGGTTTGGATTTAAGAAAAAAAAGTGCTTTCATTAAGCCAAACCTAAATGCAAGTTTGCCAAATCAGTCTCAAATAGCTGCTGATTTAGCTGTTAGTTTCAGTGCCCACATGGCGTAGGTGACAGAAAAGAGAAGTCATTTCAGAGGCAGAAAGTTAATGAAGACAAAACTTAATTTTTCTTTAGAATTATAAGCAATTACTCAATTTGTCTTTTTATTCAACAAAAGATGCATTATATTGATTAAAAGTGACAGAATGTTACAGAATATTTCAGTTTCAAATAAATGCTGTTCTTTTGAACTTCTATTCATGCAACAAGAGTTTGAAATTAACTTTTTTTTTTTTTTTTTTACTTGGTAGCACTGGTGCTAAATCTTAGGAGCACCTGCTGAATATTAAGGAGCACTGCAACTGCCAATCGAGCAGAACGGCCGGCAGCATCATGTGGATTAAAAGCTTCAACAATCGAACATGATCCTGAACTCTTTGCCACACACATTCCTGGCATTTCTTGTTAAGGGATGCATCAATCTTTCACAGCCAATTCTGATTGCTGATGTTTTACAAGCAAATGGGCTGATTCTGATGGTCAATTTAAAAAAATAAAATTTTAAGCAAGAGGCAAGACAGAATGAAAATATGAGTATATGAACAAGAAGTTTATTCGCTCTATTACAGGCCAATCTCTGTGCACCCATTTAGAATTCGAGGCAAGCACTGCATTTTAATTATCCAAAAAAAGATGCTGCATGCTTGAGTTTCTGATTTAGATTGCATCCAAAATTTGAAGCAAGAACAGAATGGTCTGATTTGAGCTTTGTGAAATTGTGCTACACAAAACATATCTGCATGAAACAAAAACAGCAGATCAGCTGAATGAGATGCAGATTCACTCTCTGACAGCAGGTGGTGCTTATAGAACAGCAGCGTTACAATGTTTCCTTGGTTACTGCTGTGAACAAAGCAACTTTACAAAACTATTTTATTGTATTTTCTCTTCTTTGCATCTCTGGCCTCTTTTAAAAGCCATTTACCGAGTTAGAAATATTTCCACACAAATAATGCAATTTCGAGTCCTGTTAACGATTCATGAATAGCCTATTAAATGCATCACTATTTCCACAAAAATATGAACTGTTTTCAGCACTGATAATAATCATAATTGTTTGAGCAGGTGCTTTAAAGTAACATTTTACCGTTTTTTGTTTTACCAAATAAACACAGCTGTTAAGAGACTTCTTTTGGACACTAAAAAATAAAAATAAAATAGAAAATAATTGAAATATGCAACCTTAAGTTTAAATTTTCGATTTTATTAGACAGCTATGGCTTTGGAATTAATGGCAGATTTCATTTTTGAATGAAGTGTCTCTCTTTTTTTCAGTAGGATGAGTTTTGATTGTTGCCTTTGTATGTACATGCACATGAGTTGTGTTGGACTGCCTGTAATAATTGATAGATTACATGCATTATCAGGACAGCCCTGCGGTTTGTTGTGGTGTCTAATAATTCATTTGTGTGACTTCAGAAGACTGCATTAAAGTTGAAAGTGCCTCCATTCGTGTATGCGCTAATTTGCAGATCTCTCGCGCACAGACACAGCACAAGTGTTAATTTAGTTTCAGTGGAATATATGGGGACAGCATCCGCAGAGCAGTGTGGGACCGCATAAGAGATGAGCTCAATCTAACAGCCCACATGCTGCCGAGTGGAAGGATCTGCGCTGGGCTTTTAAATAAAGAAGATGCCTTTAATTGGCTGCCATTGATCCGCAGCTCTCTGTGGTCAGGAGAGATGAGATGGATGTTATCTGTGGCTGTGGGAGTGAGGAATCAGTGCGCTGGCATTACAGATGCCTGAAGTTTGTTTAAAGTTGTGGGAGGACTTCTGAAGAGTAATTGCGATGATGCCGTAACTCTATAATTAGGATGCGGGCCGTGCGGGCAGAGCTCTTATCGCTTTAAGTGAAAATGAAATGAAAGCTTTAATGAAGAGATATGTTTGAAACGGCCTCACAAGATGAGACTGTATTACAAAAATGTTTGTGTTTTGCTTATTTACTTGAGTAAAAAGTTGCATATCTATATCTATTTATTTATTACACATAATAATGTTGCAGTAAAATTAATGGTTCGTTGAATATCTATCTATCTATCTATCTATCTATCTATCTATCTATCTATCTATCTATCTATCTATCTATCTATCTATCTATCTATCTATCTATCTATCTGTATGTCTGTGTAGATGCATAGACGTTTTACCAAAAACAGCGCCGTTGCTAGGAGGGCGCCAGCGCCTCTGCCATTCTGCACCTATGCTTCGCGAGTGGATGATAGCCCTGAAGACGCCTAGCAATGATATACCTTTAGTAGTAGTATACCTTTAGGTAAGTTATACCTTAAGAGTCTTCATAGCGCGCTAAGAGACAATGTTATCGGGAAACGCAGCCCAGGTATGATGCGGTTCATGCGTAATGGAGATTCAAAGTGCTCTTCTTTGGTCAGAACCATGGAGAGAGATCGCGGATAGGTCCTATGCACCCAAAACTTTTAACAATGCAACAAAATATTTAAAGAGCATCAAGCTATTAAAATCTATATTATGTATACGCACAGATAATATAACAGTAGGCTATATTAGTAATTTTTTTAATTAGGTTAAGCAGTGATTGGATAAGGTTTTTTTTTTTTTTTTTTTTACATTTTTAATTTAAGTCCCATCCAAAACTGTAATCCTTGCGCCGTGCCTGGGTCACACAGACGTGAAGTGAATGAGACAGAGGTTGTCCTGTACTGTCTGAAATGGTTAACTCTGTGGCGATGCATGTGCAAAACAGATTTAACTAATCATAAAGTCAATCAGGATACATTAACACAGCCTACTATAGGCCTACACTAACACTAAACATTTTATTGGTTATTTTATTAAATGAGAAAATAAATTTAAACCTATATAATGTCATTTGTCATTATTATGAAATCCTAAAACTTATGGTTCTTTGACCTTTCATTTTGCATAAGATAATGTCTTGTAAGTTCACACTATTAGCAAAGATGTTTTTTATTGTAACTTAGACAAAAAAGAAAAAAGAAAAGAAAAACTGTCTTGTGTAGCTGCCCTGTCATAAGTAAAGCACATAATGTGTATAGGTTGCTGTGTGTGAAGCTCTAAAAGCCTGTGTCACTCCAGATAAGCAGTGGCTCGCTCTCCTCTGTGAGTTTATGATCCCTTTCAAAGATGCTGCAGGAAATTAATTGAAGAGGGAGTGTTTGGAGGACTCTGGAGATACACCAGCTTCTTCTGCAAGGAAATTATTGCAAAGAAGAAAAGCTGGTAGTCTCAAACATCTCTGCTCTGAAAGTCAATTGCTTCATGAGAGATGGGGCACTGCAGTTACATGACTTAACTCGGGTCGCAAATTTAAGGACTTGCTTGACTAAATGATACAAATCCTTTGACTTCAGATCCAAATGACATGAGAGTTGACTTGACTTGAATCACATCTTGAAATCGACTCAATAATGACTTTATAACAACTGTAAATATGTTTGTGTGGTTGCATGAAAATAGAGCATTGTTATTTTGGATATAAATGCTTCAAAACTGAGCATATTCATAAAAGAAGATTTGCTGCATGCACAGTTTACAAAGCAATGAAATGACATGTTCACCACAACCTTGAAATTCAGTTGCCACTTCAAAAAGGAGAGGTTATACTTATTGTTGTAGTTTACTAATATAAAAAGAGAATGATATGCAAACCAGCATGCATGTTTATATTTGTTTTCAAATGTAAGCTAAAGGCTGTCAGTAATTCTTTTTTTTTTTTTTATGAATCTTACATTTGTAGTTAACGTCGTCAAACTTTTAATTCTCTGATATTTGCCTCTTTTTCTTTGAAGTCATATTACTCAAATATGTTCCTATTTTGCAATGAAGAAAAAAATATATATAGCAGACAAAACAGCTTTTTATCAATTAGTGAAGTTTCTCTTGAAGCAGGGTCAGAAAACATCAGGAAATATATTATTGCTCTTTTTTTTATTTGATTGCTTCTAAGATTAATGGTTCTTTGACCTTTATTTTGTCTGTCTATCTATCTATACACACTATGCATGTGTGTATGTGTGTGTGTGTGTGTGTGTATATATATATATATATAGCCAATGCATGTCTCATGACTTTTAGGTTAAATGTCACTTGGACATTTCACGGGATTCACACTTGAGTTGCTGTATGGATTATTGGAGTTTTGCGTTACACTGTAAGTTGTTTGCATCATTGAATGACCTTTAGGTCTTATTCGTGAAGCACTCCTGGGTTTCTTTGACTCCTCATATAGACGGTTTACTAAGGAGCCATAGAACTTGAAGAATGGTAGAAATGATTTGTCTTTTGCACCAGACTCTGAAATTCTGTTGGGAAGCATCTGTTGACTGCACATCTTCTGTTTTACAAACTTGCCCTCTGAGAATTAACAACCCGTCCGTGACTTATGATGTCTAAAACACACTGCAAAGAAGATTAAAACTCTGACCTTGTGCATTATGTCTTGGGCAGCATCAGTGTCCTGCTTCAGCTCTGTTTGTCCTCATTTGGATTAGGTGGATATAAAACATGGCCTCGCATTTACCCTGATATTATTGAAGTCCTTGAGGTTATTAATAAAAAAAAAAAAATCAATAAACACAGACTCTGAGTGCCGACCCAATCTTATTCCTGTTATATTTTATGTTTATCTGCTATATAAATGATATTGACAAAGGAGAGCTGTTTGTAAGCGTCTGACACTGGTCAAGGAGATGGAATGGAGATTTTTGCACCTTCTATGATTTTTCTGACCAGCAAAAGGTGGAAAAGTATGGGAAAAATAAAAAAAAACGTAAATAAAAATAAAAGAGCTAGTTGAGACTTTTTCTCACCATTCTGACTTTTCCCTCACATTTCTGAGAACAAAAATCTAAATTGAGATATGAACTTGCAATCCAAAGAAGGAAATGTGGAATTCTGAGATTGTGAAAAAAAAGACAAAAAAAATTATTCCGTGGTGGTTTATATATTTATTCATTTCTATTTCTCACTTATATTTCTTTCAATTCTGAGAGAGAGAAAAAGCAGAATTGCGAGATATAAACTCAGAATTAATTGTGAGCTATAAACATGTAACTGCAAGATAAAAAGTCGCAATTGTGAGACATAAAGTCAGACCCAAAAAGTCGAAATTGTAAGATGAAAAGTGGCAATTACATTTTTTTTTGCAAGGTATAAACTAAGAAAAAAAAATATGAAAAAAAAAGTCAGAATCGCAAGATAGAAGCTTAAAATTGTGAAATGGAAACAAAGAAGATTTAAACTCAATTTGAATTTTGAGGTAAAAAAGTCACAATTACTTTTTTTCTCAACAATTTTCTTTTAAACCAATGCTTTGTCATTTTTGTCTGTATTTTACTTCTCTTTGGGAATTGTAGGATAAGTGGAGCACTTTCTCTTGAGTTGTATTTTGTTGTACCTGTTGAAGTGTAAGTCCAGTAATAAACGCCACACCACACATCAACAAATGCTTTGAAATACACTAGACTTATTTCAGGCATTCTGTGCACCTGTCAGACTGTCATGTTGACAATAACTCTGCAGAAAAGTCTCATAAAGCCATTTTCTGGTGTTTTGTTGAATGTTTATTGATTTGCATCTAAATCAGGTGTTGTAATGAGCTGGTTTTTGATAGTCCTCAGCATTTTGTTGTGCATGTAAACACTTAATTATCGATTTATGCTGAACTCAAGTCACCTGAAAACATACCCTTTGATGTAACCTTCAACCTCTTGCTGCATAACAATAATACTGAGCAAACATAGTCATTTTACTAATAATATCCAGGTAATGGTGCTTCATTGAAGCACTGGCCCTGCATTGATCATGCAAATCATTTTTTGGCCGTGCTCTATTCTCCCTCCTGATCCTCAGAGAAAGACATAAATCATCCAGGCTGTAGGCACAGTAAGATGAATACGGTAATATAACAGCTCAAAGCACAAGCAGCTTCTAACATTTGTTGAGGCAGACAGTTTTTGCATTAATGACCTGGACTGAGCTCTATTCTGGTCTCAGCGTCAGATGGCTCACCCACAGACCGCGCGCTGACCATCTGATGCATACGCTGCACCGAAATAGCAGGAGATTTCTCAAAACCAAGAGCACTTATCTGATTGGCTTCATGCAATTTCTGGATGAAGAGGTTTTGATCAGTCCGCTGGGAAACAAGGTCGTGCTTTTAACCTCCCAGTCTGCTAGTTTGAGCCTTTCCAAAGAAAAACTAGAAAGAAAACTAGCTTTTGTGAGGATTGCGGTCTTGGAAAGTCTTTGAAAGATATTTTGTAGAGACTTTGGATCAGCATTATTACAGTTAAATACAACCGTGACAAGGAAGGAAGGAAAAACTCCAATAAATGAATAAATAAAGATAAATATAAAATAATATAAAATAGTAAAAATTATTTTTAATTCAATTTGAGTTATTTGCCAAGGCAAGTTTAACTTAATTTAACTAGATGAAGTAAAATTACTAAAATCGAAATAAAAACAAATAAAACTATATAGACAAAATAAAAATAAATAATAATAATAATAATAATAATAATAATAATAATGATAATAATAATAATAATATGTCACAATTACTTTTTTTTTTTTTTTTTTTTTTACATATTTTTAAAAATGGGAACAAAAATATAAAAATTGAATAAATAAAAACTGCAATGATATTTTAATGATCTTAAAATAATTGAGATTATCTTTTTCGCATTTTTTGTGAAAGCATGAGAAAATGTGAAAAATCATACAATATTAGTAATTATTAGTAATTAAAATAATAATAATAATAATAATAATAATAATAATAAAAAAAATGAGTACCATACATCTCAATACTAAAAATATTTTGCATTGAGAATAATTATCTTTGTGGCATTTATTTATTTATATACTTATTTCAACTAGTTCCCTAGTAGGTATTCATTCATTCATTCATTCATTCATTGATAAATAAATGAATAAATAAATGAATGAATAAATAAATAAATAAATAAATAAATAAATAAATAAATAAATAAATAAATAAATAAATAAATAAATAAATAAATAAATAAATAAATGAAAAGTGTATCTCAATACTAGAAAGGCTTTGGATGCATTGAGATAAACAGTATTTGTGACAAACTTTGCTGTTGGTCTGCCTGCCTTAAGCTTTATTAATAGTAAAAGACTTTGTGAATAAGATAATATGGTAACATAATATGTTTTTGTTTAATTTTATTTGCATCATAAGGTGATTATCTTTTGCTACCAGTGCAAATACAAATATGATATCAAGATAATACTAATGATATGATTCCTAACCAGCTCAGGCAGTCCTTACATTATAAAGGCTAAAGTGCTAAAAGCATGTGGAGTGATGAAATGTGTGTCTGTAGCTGGATGCAGTGAGGCTGTTTGTCTGATTTGTGAGATGAGGATGTGGTTTAATGTAAACATAAAGCTGCTCACTGTTGTGTAGAGCTCGATGTGATCTCATAAACGGGAGAAATGTTGCCTGTGTCTCCCATTATGCAGCTAAATGACAAGAGCAGTCATTGAGAAATGACACAAAGAAATGGAGTTCATTTCCATTCACTCTCTTATTTATTGCTGTCCTTCTGCCGATTGTACACAAGGCCTGAGCTTCATTTCCAGCTATTTTCACATATCAACATTTATTCAGATCTGTGAGCAGAAGTCATGACTAACTCGTTTACATCAAATTTGAAGGCTTTGTGGAGCACCATACATATGCTAAAGGCAACACTTTTTTTATTGTTGCACCATGTTGTGTGTTAAATTATGCCTAAACAATTCGCATCATCACCGTCTCATATCTAGAGGCATCATTGAGTCTCACTTCTCTCATTCGCCAAACAACGCTAATGTCACATAACTTTCCTCTTCCTTCTGCCAAGTGACAAAAAGTTAAATGAACAAATTTTGAGACTCGATTCTGAAAAACAAAACATTTGGGACCACATTAAATAAAGGATTTTTAACCATTATTTTCTTTTGCATTAGTCTGATTACGCTGATATTTATTTAAGCTTATTTATGTCATGGAATACAATCATATTTTGTGACATTTTATTTCACAATTCTGAATTTTATGAGAAGAGGTTATGATAAGAAAAGTCTGAATTGTGAGTTATAAACTATAAACAGAATTGTGATTTTTTAAAAGTCACAATTATCTTTTTTAATGTTTTTATTTGTTTATTCTGAGGTGTGAGATAAAATCTCTGAATTCAAAGATATCAAATAAGTTCAAATTTAGATGTTACATGAAAAAAAAATGGAATTGTGAATCTGTAACAAACTCATAATAACGAGGATATTTTTTTTTAACTGTGAGATAAAAAGTTGTATTTACGTTTTTTTTTCTTTAAAACTTTTTTTTTTATTCTGTGGCAACAACAACAGTTGTATTAGTATTAGTGTTATTAGTATTGTGTTTCACCAACTGTAATGTGCCTTTTTTTGAAGGGCAAAATAGATTTTTATTCATATAGCCTATTAGTTTTTCACTTTTTAGCAAGGATTGATTTATTATTTATTTATATTTCTTTAACCTAACCCTATTTTGATGCATATCACAAATGAATAAGTAAATAGAGTGCATAAAATAAATAAATAAATAAATAAATAAAAAAAAATTTTGGTTTGGTTTTTTTTGGGAGGGGGATACAAATTCTAAAAATATACAAATAGATAGGCTTTTTCTTTGAGTACAGTAAATGGCTCTTCAAAGTTATCATGTATGATAATGTGCTCTTTGTAGTTAACCAGCTTTATGTTGCAGATTTCCGGGTGAAAAGAAATAGTGCATTGTGGAGTGAGGAGGCGATTGAGGTTCCAGCAGAGAGATCAATGTGCCGATGTGGGATCAGGGGCTCGTCACACGTCCTGTGTGTCTCTGAACACTCCTGTCTGGAGCGTCAGTGCCGCGATCAATAGCAGTTCACTTCAGTCCAGACTCACGCATGTGTGTGACGAGAGATCGTGCGTCATGCTGCCGTTCTGCTGGGAGAGACCGAAGCTCTGATACTATGATAAAACAACATGAGTTTACTTTAGCTGCTGGAAAAACATGAGTTATCCACACTGGCAACAATTCATACATGACATATATATATATATATATATATATATATATATATATATATATATATATATATATATATATATATATATATATATATATATAAACTGGATTTGAACTGGAAAATTGATCTGTATTCTCAGGACAAGAGCATTTTTCAGAAATGGCAGATTAGAACAAGTTGTTTGCTGTGTTATAAATGCTAAAAATTAATAAAACTTTGTGTATTTTGAGGTCTTTTGGCCAAAAATGTTTGATGCATTTGTGTTTTTCATGTTCGAATTTAATCAATATTTTATATATTCACATATTGATATTGATTACAGTAAATAAATACATTTCTTTATTTACTATAATATTTGAACTGCACATTTTATTAAATGTACAGTTAGTTGAATTATATATTTTGTGCTATATTTTGATGTTTAATCTATGTATAGGCCTACTTGGGTATGAAATATATATATATATATATATATCAACTTCTTTATAGCTACCTTTACATATTTATTTTTAACAGTTAGCTATATGTTAATTATTAGTTAAATGAAATTATTTATTAATTATATTATTTAATTTAGTTGACTAAATAGCCATTATTGATAAAAAATAATAGTAATTTTAGTAGTAAATTAAATTCTTCCTTTTTATATTACTGAACTAAGTGAAAAAAGTGATCAGATGAGCTTCCTTCAGCGTTGTTTTTAATAACCTATTTTAATATGTGTTTTTGCTCTTTAAACACAGTCATCCAGATCCAGTGTTTCCCAGATACCTGAAGCATTCTTCAAATGCGTAAGTTTTCTCATTGTTCCCTCTCTGTTCCTCAAACACACACACGCTGTCTTCACAAAGGTCTGTCTTTTCCCTTGTGTAGCACTGAGACAGCGACACAACTCCTGCCACAAACCTCCAACCTCTGCTTTTATTCCAGTCAACATGTGCTCCTTGATAAAACTTTCTTTAAACCTCAGGAAAAGGGTGACGCTGTGCTAAAAAAAGACCTTATTATCAGCGATTGTTCCTGCTGTTCAAGGTAAAAAACTTTCTCCTGCATGTGTTTCTTCAGAGAAGAAACAAAATAACATTGCGTATGATGACTTTAATAGATCTTATCTTGAATGAGTGTATTTTCTTCCAAGTAAAAAGTTAAATGGAAATGTATATTTCATTGAAGAGCAACACTGGTGTTAAAGATGCATTTACTATAAAACACAAACAAACAAGTAAAGAAGAAAGAAAAAAAGAAAGAACGAAAGAAAGAAAGAAAGAAAGAAAGAAAGAAAGAAAGAAAGAAAGAAAGAAAGAAAGAAAGAAAGAAAAGAAAGTGAACTAACAAGTGAAGGATATATATAAAGTGTACAGTAGTACAGACTTCATCTCTTTACTTCGACATCACATGGACTATTTATTTACCAAAACAGTACAAGACTATACAATTATTTGAGTATGCTAATTAATATTCATGAGCTGAGCTGAGCCAGGCTGCACTGTCACAACAAGCTCATCTGTGATGCTCATGGTTAATATGAGTTCAGAAAATCAATTGACAAAAATGAATAAACAGCAACATTTTTAATGGAACATTTTGATTATGTGAAATCCCCGTAATGATACTTGTAAAATTCAGTATAATGAAACCGAAAGCATTTTAATAGCAGTCAGTGTTCACCTGTAAAGATCCCTAACAGCCTCTGTATCAGAAGCCAGTGAACGCTGTGATCAGGACGAGCTGCACTCAGGAAATGACTTTCGTTTCATATGCTGCTGCTGCCCCCAAAAAATCATACTGAGCTTTATTAATAATTTGCTGTGGCAGCTGGGGTTACAGAGACAAGATGATCGTTTCTCCATAGTGGTAACTTCATTTTTATCTGAAGCATCTGTGCATTAGGAAAAAGCTTCCAGCTGTATGATTTCATTATGACTGAACAGTTACAGTTTTTTTTTTTTTTTTTTTATGATGGTTTTTTGCAGGTCAAACTAACTTAATTCAAGGTGGTTTTCCAGGTCAAAATCAAGTCCACCATGGGATACTGAACCATTTGAATGAGCTAGGATCAGCTTAAGTATTTTCCCATTTAAAAATCTATATAAAATGGCAATTGTAAAGAGTTCAGATGCAAAAGCCCCTATATGCTTGTGTTTGAAATTTTCTTCTACAATGAGCTTTTTTTTTTCTCAGGCTCCTATGTTTATGTTCAGTTATTTCATGTTAATGCATTGAAAAGAACATATTCATAACCATTAAAGTGAAATTACTGAACCTACACATAGGAGCCTGAGAGAAAAAAAAAGCGAATTTTAGAAGAAAATTTCGAACAGCAAAAGGGGCGTTTGCATCTGAATTAATGGAGGTTAAATTATTATTTTTATGAATTAAAAAATATTTAATGAAAAGGTGATGTATAAATAAATATTTTTTCATTGAATTAGCTGATTGTTTTGTCAGTAAGAGGAGGAATGAAAATTAAGAAAGTCCAAATTTTGATTATTTGTTGACTTTAAGTTGGCTTTAGCAGGGTTTACTCAACCCAGGGATCAGTGTTGCTGTCCATCATATGGCTCTTACTGTAAGTTGAGGTCTTGGATGGATAAAGCTGTTCCTAGATCAGCATTAAAGCTCCTGCTGCTTAGTGCTCAATGCCTCAAAGCTATTATCTTCGGCACATTCCAAACTGGCAGCCGAGGTGTTGTGAGAGGCCGGTCAAGGTCAGCTAAACATGTTGACACATAATGTTTTAAATGAAGAGGCGGTTTAGATGGATTTAGTTCGGAATGATAAATGGTTGGGAACTAAAAACATGATAAATAGACGGAAGCCAGAGGGGCCAAACCTGCAGATTTCTGTGCTACATGTGGAATAAGAGCCGGTCTGGATGGGCTCCAGGGGAGAGAGGTTAAGTCCCCCAGTCTTGCTTATGTCAAGAGCTGGAATTGAGCCAGTCGGTTCATCGACAGATGGGGAGAGAGAGAGACGGTTTGTGCACAGGCATTGTTTCAGAACGAGGATTTTTACATAAAGCGCTGTGATATAGATGTTCTTTGATGAAGTCAAATGTGCAGCATCAGTACAGACAGTTTCCACAGGTAGAGTTTCATTAAAGTGTCAGCTATGTGTCAGATGTTTCTCTGAAATAAGAGCCATTATTGACATACAGTAGAAGCTCAGGAATCCTGCCAGGAGCATGCATGTTGTAATGTTTATTTTTCTATGATAATTAAGCACATTCTCTCCCTCTTCACATTACCATAAAGCTGCATTATTTTAAATGCAAAATATTTCTACTTAGAATTTTGATTCAATTCAAATTTTTTAAATACACTGAGATTCGATATTGAAAATAATGGAAATAGTGTTTAATAATGCAAAATAATGTTTCAGTGCTAAAAATATTACATTTGGGAAGAGTAAACTGAGTAAATAAAAGCAATGTATGAAAATATATTATTATTATTATTATAAATATTTTTAGGACATTTGTGAAATATGTGTCATATTCACTGCATTTATTTGATAAAAATTATACTATTATTATTTTCAAATAGATTTGAACGTTTTTATTAATTTGTTTTTTTTTTCAATAAAAGTATAGATTTTCTAAAAAAGAAAAGAAAAAGACATTTACAGACACTCCCTTAAACCCAAAAACACACAAAAATGCAATATTTATTTATTTATTAACTTCCTTATTTAGTAGTGCAGTCCATATTAGTGATAATAAATACCACATTTCAAGGAAAATCATTTTTTTCAGTGTGTTTTTCTGTATTATTTTAATGGATTTTTAGGAGACGCCTCTAAGACATCTGAGTTGACATTTGAATGAAACTGAGCTGAGCAGCTTTGAGCAATAAAATTATCCTCTGGGAGTTTCTTCATTGGTCTGAGAAACGTCGCGCTGACATATGAAATGTGCATTTCACTCCACGTGACAGTACCCAGCACTTTACAATTTACTTTTCAACTGATCAAATACAAGACCTGGATCAATCCTTAGACAGATCGTTCCATTTCTGACATCCTCCAGTCTTGCTTTTCTCGGAGGTGTGAGTCTGTGGAGAAGGACTTCATCAATACTGGAGTCTCACGCTGTTTCTCTCCCACTGCGCTTAAGTGCTCACATTTGCCTACTGTTGTGCTTTCACACACAAGTTTGTGCCTCCAACATCTCAGCAGACTGATAACGGCACACTCACCCAGGACGAGCTGCTCACGTTCAGCATGGGGCTCGATGCTTTCGTCTGAAACAAGAGAACAAACAGATCTGAGTGTAGTCAGCGAAGGGTAACAGAGACCAACTGCATTGACAGGTGAGGACGTTTTGATGAAAACGACATTCACAGTCCATGCAGAGTGAAAACTTAAGAACATATCAGTGTTTGGTCCTGAAAAGAAGTGTACATTAATTACAATGATAGAAAATATTAAATTCTTCCATTTTTGTGAATGCCACGAATTTTACTACTGTTTGCTAAGGTGTTGTTAGTAGTTGTTAGGATGATCTGGGTGGTTGCTAGGGTATTTCTAACTGGTTGTTAGAATGTTGATAAATTGTTGCTAGGGGGATGAAATGTAGTTGATAGTGTCAATTGAGGAGGTTGCTAGAGTACTGTTAGGTGGTTGCTAGGATGATCTGAGTGGTTGCTAGGGGCATTCGAACCGGTAGCTAGGTGGTTGCTATGACATAGGCAGTTATAAGGCTAGGCAGTTCCTATTAGGTTTCTGGGGTGGTTACTAGGGTGTTGCTAGGTTCCTCTATGTGATTTTTACAGTGTTTCTGTGTGGTTTCTAGGGTGTTTCTAACCAGATGTTAAGGTTTTATGAGTGGTTGCTAGTTAAAAGTGTTTGCTGCATTTGCTGTGCAGGTGCAATGGGGTTCTGGGTGGTCGTACAGTGTTGTGGATGGTTGATAGGGTGTTTATAACCAGTTGCAAAGTTTTTATGAGTTCTAGCTAAGTGGTTGCTAGTTGTTTGTTGTGGTTGCTAGGCAGTTGCTGTGAGGCTCTGGGTGGTTCCTAGGATGTTGCTAGGGTCTTCTGGGTGACTTTTTACAGTGTTCTGGCTGGTTGCTAGAGTATTGATAAGTGGTCTACATAGACTATGTTGCTAGGCAGATGTCACAGTGTTCTGGGTGAGTAGTATACATTGCAGCTACCTAGCAACATAGCCTAAGGTGTACTGGGTGGTTGTTGCTAAGGTATTATGAGTGGTAGCTAGGTGGTTGCTAGTTATAAGAGATTTTTGTTGCTAGGCAGTTGTTATTGGGGTTCTGTGTGGTTACTAGTGTGTTGCTAGGGTCTTCTGAGTTATTTATTTACAGTGCTCTAGGCGTTTACTAGAGTACTAATAAGCGGTCTACATAAACTGTGTTGCTAGTCCATTGGGTGGTTGCTAGGGTGTTTCTAACAAGTTACTAAGATTTTGTGAGTGGTGGAAATGTTGTTGCTAGGACATAGGAGGTTACAAGTGTTTGTAGTGGTTACTAGGCAGTTGCTGAGGGGTTCTGGGTGTTTACTAAGCTGTTGCTAGGGCCTTCTGAGTGAGATTTACAGTGTTCTAGATGGTTGCTAGACTACGGATAAACAGTAGCTCTGTTGCTAGGCAGTTGCTAAGGTGTTCCGGGAGGTAGCTAGGGGGTTTCTAACCCATTGCTGAGGTCATTGCTTGACATAAGAGGTTAAGTGTTCTAAGTTGTTGCTGTTGCAGTTACTAGGGCATATCTAGGTGGTTACTAGGGTCTTCTGATTGATTTTACAGTGTTCTGGCTGGTTGCTAGAGAATCAATAGGGAGTACTCACCTACAGTACATAGGCTCTGTTGCTAAGGTGTATTGACATTATTAATCTGTTTCCAAGTTTTTCTGAGTGGCTCTTGAGCTGTTTCGAATGGTTGCAGTGGGGTTGCTACTAAGTGGACTAAGTGGTTGCTAGGGCCTTTGGAATGGTTGCTAGGATTACTATGTTGTGGAAAAGATTATGTACGTAACACAACATTACAAATGTTACATAAAATGTAACTAAAATGTCCTTATTTGCTTTTGACTCGCAGGGATTCAGAGCACACAAGAGTATCTCTGGCTGTGTTTGCTGTGTGTATTAAACCCAGCCCTATATATCCCACTGATCCACATTTGAGCTCAAACAGTAATGCTCGTGAAACGCTCCCATTCATTTTCTCCTCCTGACGTGTGATTGGCTACAGTGGTTTGCTGGACAGGTCACTAGAGACAGACAATATTACTCTAGTGAGAGAGCAGACAAGCAGCTAGAACAAAAGGTGTTGTCAGGGTCATCTTGATTGTAGTGGGACAGCTGTTCATCAAATCACGCCTGATTTATCAGTGCACAGCCTCTCCTGGGTGACTGAGGTGGAGCACTGAGCTGTTAAACCCTCATTCAACTTAAAATAATCCAATAACATTGCTAAAACTGCTTCTGAAAGATAGATATATAGATTATACTACTATCTGTTGTTGGTAGAAAGTTGTTCTGGGTGGTTGCTCGTCAGTTTCTCTGTGTTGTTTCTTGGAATTTTGTACGGTGTTTTTTTGTCTGGTTTCTAGGGTGTTATAAGTAGTTGCTAGGCAATTGCCTTAACATTGTGGGTGGTGGTAGGGATTTTATAAGCAGTTGCTTAGAATACTTTTATGTGAAGTGACATTCAGCCAAGTATGGAGAACCATACTCAGAATTCGTGCTCTGCATTTAAGCCATCCAAAGTGCACACACACACAGCAGTGAACACACACACACACACCGTGAACACACACCAGGGGCAGTGGGCAGCCATTTATACTGTGGCACCCCAGGAGCAGTTGGGGGTTCGGTGCCTTGCTCAAAGGCACCTAAGTCATGGTTTTGCCGGCCTGAGACTCGAACCCACAACCCTAACCACTCTAACCACTAGGCCACAACTTCCATAGTGTATTGCTATGCAGCTGTTAGGGTGTTGCTATTTGATTACTAAGATTTTTACTAGGTTACTAAGAGCTATTTGGTTACTAAAGCATGGAATACACAGCATGGTTTTTGCTCCAATTTTCCTCTGTTTTACAGTCTGGAGAAGTTGACACTAGTTGGCAAAAGTCAGAGCCAGTCTGCAGATTTGAGTTGACATTTAATAGAAATTCACCTAGTGCATGATAGTCACAGACTCATAGCTTCAGACTCTGATTCCACTCAGTCAGAGGGTTTTAAACAGATTTTATATTTTCTGATGATTTTAGAAACAAATATTTCATGAGTTTGATGTGACCGGAACTATTTCAAAGTCTGCTAGTGTATCATCCTCAGTCATGTCTGCCTAGTGTTTTAAAAATCTGTGTTTGCTAAACCATTCTCCATTGTACAAGTTATTCAGGGAGCTTTGTCGATGCTAAATTGCTCTGAGGGGTTTTTCGTAATTTTGTAGTTTGTTGCTAGGTGTTTTCTAGGTCATTTGGAATGGTTCCCAGGGTCACTCATGACACAGTATATGATAATCGTATTTAGACACTGTACTGACTGTATTTCTGCATATCCATGCAGGCTCATTCAAGATCAAGAAAGTGCTCTCCATTTTCTGTGTGCAAAACATGGTATCTTCTGACAAATATTGCACTGCGGTTACATAATAAACAGCTATGATGATCAAGTCGGTGCAGCTACCATTAAATTGGGCGTAACAACCTCTCAAGGCATCAGCTGATAGTTTCTAACTCATTATAAGCTGTCTCGACACCTGTAGTGACCGTGAACCTCTGCAGATAAATCAAGAGTGATTCTAAAAGCCTGATCCTCTTTTTGATTCATTATCTCTTCCATTATGTACCACATTCGGCATGGCTTTGACTCAGGTGCCTCTTCAAGATGAAGGAGACTTGCTGTACTTTGGGGTCATCCATTCAGCTCTTTTCTTTACAAGCGCTCCTCTTGTGCTGTATTAGTATTAGTAAGAAAGGTCCTCAGTAGGGGAGTTTTTTTACTCTCTGGTCAAATTTTTCTTCTACCACATTTTTACATTTCTCTGAGAGAAAGAGACAAGACTAGAGAATAAAGTCAGAGAATAGAGACATGGATACACAAAAAGATACATACCGAACCGGATATTGCATGATTTGTGTTCAATGGAAATTGAATCAGCTCATTGTTGATGGAAGCGTTTCAATAGCTTCCCATGTGGGCAAGACAGGAAATCGTGGAAAATGGATGTCAGAATGAGCATGTCAGTGTGATGCGTAATGATTACCTAGGACATAGTCAATAAAAGTATTCAGCAAGAAAAGAGAAATGTCAGACTATATTCAGCAGGAAATAACTGGATGGTGAACTGTCAGAATGAGAGTCCAAACATCTGATAAAAAACATCACAATAATCCACAAATAATCCACACCACTCCAGTCCATCAATTAGCATAATTTATAAAGTTAAAAGATGCATGTTTGTTAGAAACAAATCCATCAAGACTTTTAAAAATGGTTATTTCTGACTAAAATTTGCGTCCATAATCCATAATAATGCTTCTTCCAGTAAAAAAAAAGGTCCATCTCCTGTTGTCATTGCAAATCAGAATCCAATCACATATTTGTTTTGAATGGTTTTGGACTGTTTGTAAACAGTGCTTGGTCTGTGGATATTTCTCTCCTAACTAAGACCAGACCCCTTTTTTTTTTCTTTTTTTATACTGGAGGAAGTGTTACTATGGATTATTGACTCTTATTTTAGCCAGAAACAATGGTTTGAAGTCAAATTATTCTTTTAAGATAGTAAATGGAGTCAATTTTGACATTAAGTCCAACTGAAGATGATTAATTCATTAAGCATCTAATTTATAAGGTTTTTATGCACAGTATCAGTCTGTTGTGATGCTGTGTCAAAGCTGTGTGTGTGTTTGTTTGTGTGTGTGTGTGTGTGTGTGTGTGTGTGTGCGTGTGTGCATGTGTGTGTTTTGTCTATTCTAGACTCTGGGCCTTTGTTGCATTCATTAGCAATTTTTTCCGTTTTTTTTTTTTTTTTGCATTATGACTTTGAACCAACAAAGGCAACATATCTGACACACATGCTCAGGTTGCTGATGTTCTCGGGTGAGTAAGCACTAGCTCAGTGATCAGGAGAAACATACTCAGCATTCACACCAGCGTGCAAACTAAAGGGCCCTATTAAACCAAATGCAGAGTCATTCATTTAAGTATTTTGAGTGCACTTCGTATATAAAGATGCAGTATCTTTATAGAAAATATAATGCACTGATTAATGCATGCATGAATCAATGCATTCTGAGTTGAATTGGAGAAGTTGCACATTCATTTTCGGTTTTATTTATATTAGACAAGTCTTGCTGTTTATGTTTGCATGAGTGAAGGAGAGTGTTTTGTTTTAAATGCTGTGACATAATTCAGATATTTGAGTGACTCACTTATTGATTTCATGTTGTTGCACTTGACCGCTATTCATTATGATGAGCGTCAATCATCTACACAACTCCTCATTCTGTATCTCATGCAAACTTATTTTTCTCCCCCAAACAGGTATAACGACAATATGAAATTGCAAATGACATCATTATGGAGTATAACAATTCCATAAGTATGGATGATTAAATTACTGAATTTCTCAGGTGGCCGTATTCAACACAGGCTAACATATCACGATTCAAACTCTGTCAATCATTGCAGTGAATAGAGATTAAGAGCATTAGTTGAGCTGGAGTGACGCCACTGATTTTTAGCCCACCTTTTAGCACTCAGATAATGAGTGCAGTTGTTTTTGCACATGCTAACACATTAATGCATCATTTGGGGCTGTTGCCCATGAGAATGGCACCCTGATCGCTTTCTGTGCACATTTAAATATGTCGCAAATGTGGTTCAACCTGTATGCCCATTAGAAATAATTACATTATTACAGTGCCTCAGCCACTTTATATCATTAAAATTAGATAATTTTTCTTGGGTTAAAAAAGAATAAGTCATTTTTAAGCAACCTCATTTTGTGGCGTGTCATTAAAATCATATGAAGGCTTGTTTGTTTGTTTGTTTTTAATTTGTGAGAATCTGTTAATTAATTCCATGCAGCAGGGCAAAACAAGACATTTTGGGCATGCATTTAATTGGTAACTTGTTCAGCAATATGTGGTTTACTAGAATTCTAATGACATATGAAGATAATGTATTCCCAGTTATGCATGCATTGTTGTTGGAAACATAAAACATAATATCACTGGAGTAGCAGTGGGACACGGCTGTATAAAGGTAATCCCAATGTGACAATATACAGACATACTGAACAGCTGCTAATGTGATATTGCATTTATACAACACCTTGATGACCAAGTGTTAAAAAAAACACACAAAAAAAACAACAACAGTGTGTCTTTTAAAACAGTCTTTTTTGCAGAACTACTTCCTTCCAGCATGGATTCCAATCTCAAGTTGATAGCTGAAGAAAGCGATATCTTTGTCATACTGTCATTTCATCTGTTGATGGTGATTTCCAATGACAGTTAGTGCAAATAGGTCAAATCATAAAAGTTGCTTGGCAATTCAGTCAAAAGTACAAAAACAACTCTCTGATATACAGCATTAACGTTCTATCAAATATAATGTGATAAGATTTTGCCCACAGCCAAAACTGTTTGTTTTGGAACAAATTAAGACTGCCTGTTAGATTTACTCAAAATTAAATATATCTCATGTTTAACCACTATAGAGACATCAGAGCCATTGGTACATTCCAGAAGATCTGGCCCAGGTGAGGCTGCTCTAGGTGGGTTTATGAGTACTGAACGGCCTTTAATGCCCTGGAGCTCATATATCTGATATTTTCTAATATATATTGTCTTTATTAACAAACTGCGTATTTTACATCTAAACAAGTACATTCTCACCTACCACCCCCCCCCCCCCCCCCCCTCAAAATTAAAAAAGTATTATTTATAAAATTATATTCAGATTTGAGGATCAGAAACATTTAATTAATTCTATAAATTCATGATATAATAAAAATAATAATAATAAAAAAGAACTTACGTGGTATCTATGATGCCAATAAATTTGGCATCTCTTCAAACCTCCACAAAACGTCTGAAATAAGTGAAAATGAGACCTTGTGACTTAAAAGGTCAGACTGTTTTGCAGCCGTGCTCTGCTGTAGAATATAATTGTAGCTAATGAACAACTTGCTCAGCATCTGAGGATCAATATTTGCCTTGTTTGGCATTTTATAGGTGATGTGAAAATGATTAAAACGAAGACACACTGTGATGTAACATTTAGACAACACGATACATATTGATCCAGATCTTTACTGCTGAAGACAACAGCCAATAACGCTCACTCATGATGAATTTCAGAGCCGTTTTGTTAACCTGCAGGTGCTCTCAAATTCAGAAAATATAAGATAATGGCTTTAGGTAGAGAAAGGTTGTGGTTATTTAAAGAGCAAAGACATGTAATAAGATATACAGTAATGCTGATTCCAGGAGTGGCCACAAAAAGACAAAAATCATTAATTATTTTGTTTATGCACTACCCTTCAAAAGTTTGGAATAATTCAATTTGATCATGATTTTGAAAGAAGGCCCTTCTGCCCACCAAGGCACCATTCATTTGATCAAAAATTCAGTTAAAACAATAATATTGTGAAGTATTATCACAATTTAAAATAACTATTTTCTACTTGAGTATTTTGTAAAATGTAATTTATTCCTGTGATCAAAGCTGTATTTTCAGCATCATTGCTCCAGTCTTCAGTGTCACATGATCTTCAGAAATTATACTAATATGATGATTCGCTGCTCAAGAAACTTTTCTGAATATTATCAATGTTGAAAACAGTTGTGTTGCTGAATTTTTTATTTGATTTGATTTATTTATTTTGTAGAAACTATGGTGCATTTATTTTATTCAGGACTATTGTATGAATAGAAATATAATATTTTGTAACATTTTAAATGTATTTACTTTCACTTATGTTAATTTTAATGCATCTTAGTGCAATTAATATGTCCTTAATATTCATAAATGTTTCTTGAGCAGCAAATAAGTATATTAGAATGATTTCTGAAGATCACGTGACACTGAAGACTGGAGGAATGATGCTGAAAATACAGCTTTGATCACAGAAATCAATTACACTTTAACATACAGTCACAGCTATTTAAATTTGTAAAAAACTAAAATATTACACAATATTACAGTTTTTTTCTGTATTTTTTGATCAAATAAATGCAGCCTTGGCAAGCAGAAGAGACTTTTTTAAAAGTCGAGAGTTACAGATTTTAAACAAATTCATATCTCTAAGTTTTAAAAAATGCAGTACACTCTGGAAACAGCAGCCGGTACCTTAACTATTATAATTCAGTATCCCAATTTTTAACTAGCCATCCCTTTTCACGGATGTTTCCATATGGCTAATGTGGCTCATTTCTGTTCTAAAGGTCCACTTTGTCTTTGAGATATTAAGCGCCTTGCAATTTGTTTTTTAGTGCAATATGAATCATAGCCTGCCATAATCACTTAACCTGCTCCTGAGATTTGAGTTTCTCCCCGCTGACAGCTATTTTCCACATTCTTAATCATTCCTCCTCAAATCAATTTAATCTCCGGGAAACAATGTGCTCAGGCGAACCCAATAGACACTTTGCTGCCAGTGTGATGAGAAATGGCCTCCGTCGAGGGATAGAAAAAAAAGTGTAAGCGTTTCGACCTCTTCCGTCTTCCCTCAGGCCCTCTGATTGGATGCGGCCCTCAGGTCGGCACCGCAGGCATCATGGGTATCTTCAGGCCTGTGAATGATGTTCTGGCGGGGAAACGATGGATTATTTTTAAGGAGAAGCTGCCTCGTGGGCACAAGCAGCTCTGGCAATATTGATTTTGGGGCACGTGGACTTACCAAGAAACTCTTTTAATATTTAATTGTTGCTCTCAGCGTGTACTGATGGGATTGGCTTTTGCCTTAGGTGTAGTGCAAATTAAATGAGGAAAATGCTAAGTATATTTAAATAGGCTTGTCATTTAGGGAGTTTCAACTAAAGTCAACAAGTAAACAAATGGTAGAGCAGCTCCTCCGGGGCAAAGCCAAACCAGGTCACTCTCTATTGTGAGGATTTTCGGGGAAAATAAAAGCAAATGTTTCATCTGAGAAAGTTTGGAGGAGTTGCTTGTATTTGCTAGACGTCTGTAATGAGTGAACAGTTGACTTTTGAAACGTGTGACTGTGAGGATGATCACATTTTGAGGGTTTCGAAGGAAAATGTTGTGGCGTACATGAAATGGGTCAAAAATTTGGAATGATTACAATTTTTTTAGTGTTTTGTGTTCACAAGCTGTATTAATTTGTTAACAAAACAGTAAAAATAGAAAATGTAATGACAATTTAAAACAACTGTTTTTATCTGGATATATCGTAAAAAGTAATTTATTTATGTGACGAAAAGCTGAATTTTCAGCATCATTACTGATCAAAAAATAATCAAAACATTATTTTGAAATTACTTATTGAAATCAGATATGCTGATCTAAACATTTATAATTATTATCAAAATATATGTATATATATATATATATATATATATATATATATTATTATTTTTATTTATTTTTTTAATTTTATTTTTTTAGAAACCTTCGTACATTTATATTTTTAGGATTCTTTGAAGAATAGAAAGTTCAAGCATTTATTTGGAAATAGAAATCATTTGTAACATTATAAATGTATTTATTTCCGTTATTTGATCAATGCAATATATCCTATCATAACAAAAGTATTGATTTATTTTTAAAAAATATGCATTAAATTGATCTAAAGTGACAGTGAAGACTGGAGAAATTATGGTGGAAATTCAGCTTTGATCAAAGGAATAAATCACATTTTATTATAAATTCGTATGGAAAATCATTATTTTAAATTGTAACAATATTTCACAATATTACTGTTTTTACTGTATTTCTTATCACGTTAATGTAGCCTTGGTGAACAGAAGAAACTTCTATTCTGCAGAAAGAAAGAAGATTATAAAGAAAATAATTTTTGCATATTAATGAGGGCCTCATGAATTATACAGAAAGAGCTGAAACAGATGCAACTTTGCCAAGTATTGAGTGTGAAAGACATGAGCAACTTTACCATGTCATTTTAGACTCTGGAACACTTTGTGATGTGATTTTAATGCTCAGAACCGTCTGATGTCATGCTGCTGACTGATATTCTGAAGTGATAATGATATTTTTGCCATCTAATTCCAGTTCATCCCCAAGGTTTAAAAGCTCCGGTATAATAGATTTATCACTGGTTTTGCTGTGAATCTTTGTGTTATCATTGTGTTAATTTTAGGAAAACCAATAGTTTTTCTTAAAACCGCTCCATGAACTGAGATGTCATCGTCAAAGACAAAGTCATGATTATGGATTTATGCAAATTACATGGCAAAAATACGAGCAGCCTCAGCGAGCAACACTAATTTTATTAATAATAATGCAGATTTTATTGTTTCATTATCTGAAACTTCATTTCCTTTTCCATTCAAAGTCGAAAACAGCATTACGGAGGTTGGTGTGGCAAAATTAAGATCCACGATTCTTCTCTCACCAGATTACAATAATTGCCCATATTTGTCTTTAGGATTCATAAATTATGGAAGGCTCATTAATAATACAAAGGCTTACTCTCAGCACTAATGCGAGCAAAGAAACCTTTCTCTTCCCTGTAGTGCTAAATTAACAACATTTTTTGTTCTCGCATGGCAGGCAGCTGCCGAAGCAGGTAGAGGAGGGTTTGCTGTAATGGCTAACAGTAATCCAGATCATATTTAGAGAGACTTCTGTGTGTAATGGTTGCTCACATCATTCGCTCGTGAATAATCACTCTAATGACATCTAATGGCATGAAATGTGAGCTCTAAAAGAGTAGAGCAATTGTCATTGCTGCATCACAACAACCCAAATTATGAAGTTTCACCACCAGAGTGGAGATGAGTCATAATCAATGAAACTGCATCTGATTCCACTTTGCAATTACATTTCCATAATGTGTTCCGGGGTGTATTTGTTGTGCAACCTATGGAAACCTGCTTCTGCCACAGAATAAAAAAAATAAAATAAATAATATTAATTAAAAAAAATTCAGGATGTACACTATGAATGATGAGAGGTGAAAAGAGATAGCAATATATAAACTCAGAATTGTGGCTTTTTTTTTTACTTGCAATTCAGAGTTTAAATCAAGTTTTTGTTTGTTTGTTTGTTTTGTGTTACAAGCTCTTGGTGCATAAAGAAGATCTGAAAGTTGCAAAGATTAAAGTCTCAAATCCAAAGAAATATACTTTATCAAAGTTAAGACTCTGCCACGCCCCTCAAAACGCTTCGTTTAAACACGCCTCCACATGTCTACATCACTATGTGGAAATATTTGTGTAATGCCACCCAAATGTTCATGCAAAGAAAATAAGGCGTGGTTTCAGTAACACAGTTAGTGTTGAAGCAGTCATGTGAGAGAGATATTGTGTGTATCTAGGAGAAAGAAAAAGCACTTTATTTGTTCTTGGGTGATTCTTCAATTGGGGGCTATTTTGCCATCTTACATTTTGATGAATGAAATTTGGTTGAATTTTGTTAGAATTATGTCAAGACAATGTTTACATGCTTTGATGTAAAGATATAATAATGGCCACGACTGAGCTTAAATATAATTTGAGTATTTTATATCTATTTGCCAACTGGCACTGCAAAACGTCATTCCCATCACAACATCAAAAAGTCTCATAATGCAAAGAATGTATCAAGGAGATCATTTAAACTCATTTATCTTGCAAACATTGTTAACCTTCAACAATACGTATAAAAAACAAAATGTTTCCATTCAGCGAATTACATATATTTTCTTGTTCTTACCATCAAAATGTGTTTTTCTGTGTTCATCAAAGCACACTTTTGTTTAATTTCTGGAAAATTAATTTTAGATGTTTTTTCTTTGAATAGGTGGATGAGTATTTCATTAGGCTTTTCATGTAGCACCTCAAGATTGAACATAAAACAGTTTTAAATGTATGTTTGCTGTAAATTAAGCAACGTGGCGGTAATGACATACTGTTCTGGTAATGACATAGTGTTTTGGTAATGACATAAATGTAAAGTGCACTGATACATAAAGCAAATTTAAAGGCTTAAATAATGACTTCTGGTGAGTGTTGTTGAAAGAAATGGACAGATATGAGGAGATATATAAATATGACACAACCATCAACTTGAACATGTTCATTTCAATCATGAAGAAACCATACACTATTTTCTAGAGAATCAATTGTCACAATGGGATAAAACAGCATAAACATATCCTTCATAAATATTTAATAACTATGACTATTACCATTAGGTGAAATATTATATGTTTGGGTTAAAAACTCATAAAAGTTGCATTAGGTCAGAACTAACAATGCATAATGAACCTTGGTGTTTGCTTTCAAACATGTATTTGAACATTCAAAACGTGAATTAGAGATGATAAAGGGAGATGGATGGGATGTGGAGAGAAAGAGATACTGGGCCCTATTTTAAATGACAGGCATAGTGTAGTCACTCAATGAGCAAAGTGTCCTGAAGATTAACTCCAGCCATGCCATTGTGTGTCATGTGGGAGTATTGTGGAGACCCAATGTTTTTGCTTAGGATCTTGCTCATGGTATTAAAATAAGCTAATTTAATTTCATAAAGAATTGTCCTTGTTATAAAATTAGGTTTTATTTAGAATTTAGACTTTGCACTTTTCCTGCAGTTTTAATTATTTAAGTACTTCCTGTCGAATTTTGTCATTGGCTCTTTTATTGTTTTGGTTAACTCTCCATTGTTTGCGTTTCTGTCTTTGCTCCTATTTTGAAAGTTGTGAGATTAATTTAAGCTTTACTGTTTCTTTTCTTCTTTTGTATCTTTCCTTTTCTCTGTCAATGTACTGCTGATATTTTACAGGATCTTCCTTCAATTTTTTTCTATAATCTCTTTCAGTTTATTTCTTGGGAGCCATTCTGGTTAAAAAATAAGAAAAAATAGTTTTAGGAAGTAAGGCATCTCACTGTTTCATTGTAGAAGTTTCATTGTAAAATCACACTATTATGCTTCTTTAACTTAATTTATAAACACATAATATGATAAAGATAGTGACCCAGAATATGTCATTACCACCATCACTTGTCATTACCATCACAACCAGTTGTGTGTTGGTAATGACGTGTTGCGGTAATGACATTTTAAAAAATTTTTTCAGGAAAAAGATGCTAGGTCATGGTTTTGCTAACATCACTCAACAGCTATACAAAAAGAACTTTAAATACACATAAATCATGTGAATATATATATATATATATATATATATTTATCAAAATATTGCTGCTACAGCATTTATGGTAATGACGCTGAATAAGTCTACTGCATGATCAGAAGGAATTCATGATTAAATTACTTACTTTTTCAGACATCAAATAGCACTGTTCTTTCATGGCTGACATGTGCTCCCCTGCTAGTCTTTATTTCCATGGTTATGGCATAAAGAAGTCTTACCCTCAAAAAAATCCTTGTTGAAATCATAGACTGTTGCGGTAATGACAGTTTTGTTGTGGACAATACTAAATTGTTAAAAATATTCACAAATTGCACAGATATGAACCCAAATTATGCATCAAGTGCCTTTTTAAGTTACTGTTTAAACATATATTGTGATTTTTTTAATGAACTGATAAAATTTTATCACATTTTCAGAGCAGATAAGTTTTAAAGTCTGGGTTGGGGACAAGCCCTGAGTAGCCAAATATTAGTGATGAAAACATTTTAAAAAGGGAAATCATACTGATTTTAGTGTATAACATTTTTTGGTGGTGCAATAAATATTATTTGAAATAACTTATCTATTTATTTTATAATATTGTATTTTTAACATGAATGTATAACCTGGGGACATAAAAGTTCCCCTAATTGAAGAATGTAGATGAATTTAGCAATCTTTAAGATTACAGCAATGCATTTGAATGAATCAGCTACTGAAAGCATGTTTTGTTATTATTTAATTATTTGCTATTGAATGTTCAAATGCGGAGCTCTGCGAGTCGTGTTTGTGTGTGTGTGTGTGTGTGTGTGTGTGTGAGAGAGAGAGAGTGTTGGTCACACAGTGGAGTCAGCTGTCTTAACTGTCAGTGTCTTTTTACTGCAAACACATACGAGCTTCATCACTGTGTCTGTCACACCTCTCTGTTCATCTTTTAGGCTTGAACTGATGGTAAAACTAAGTACATTTTTAACTGTCTTTACATTTTTTGAAAGATGAAGCTCGCAATTATGGAAAAGAAAAGGGCGTTACATTTCCGACGAGTGCGACGAGTGTTCGGCCAGTCACAATGCAGAAGAAGACAATGCACTTGTCAGAAGAAGGGACTTTGTAGAAAATTATTTGTTTGAGAGAGGCGGGGCATAGAGGAGCTACAATAATGTACAGTATTTGAAAAATAATGTGTTTTTTGAACATTAAACCATATCAAAACATTATGTTATAAAGTAATGATCTTTAAAAAAAAGCATCATATGACCCCTTTAAAAAAAGAATTTCAAGATGTATATTTAGAATTCTTGGGGAAATTATCTAAATTCATTCTAAATCTAAAAAAAAACAAACAAAAAAAAAACATCAGAACCTCAGTATATACCCTTTTACTTGCAATTCTGTGGGGAAAAAAAGAGTCAGAACAAATGAAAAAATTATTAGACTTGACTATTTTTCTAGCAATTCTACCAAATAAATAAAAGTTTAGTTTATATCTTACAGTTTGGACTTTTATTCTCAGAACTGCAAGATATGAACCGTTTACAAGAAGAATAAAAGCATCACTGTTACCTGTTTTATTATTCATAGCAACCAACAAAGTCATTTATACATCCACAGTTCAAAAGTTTTTAACATTTCTGAAAGAAGTCTCTGTTTAACCAAAAAATACAGACATATCAGTAATACTGTTATATATTTTTACAATTTAAATGAACTGTTTAAATAAAAAAATATATATTTCTGTGATCAAAGCTTAATTTTTATATTTCTGTTGAAATCATGATACATTTGATTTTTCAAGATTCTTTGTTGAATAGAAAGTTCAAAATAAGAGCATTCATTTGAAATATAAATTTTGTACATTATAAATGCTTTCATTATCACTTTTGATCAGTTGAATGCGTCCTTGATAAATGAAAAGATTATTTTGATTTGCCAAACATCTGATGATCGATTACTAACTTTCAACACTTAAAAAAAATAAAAAAGCATGTTTTACATTTAAACAGAGCAAAGGCCCTGTAGCACAGCTCAGCTAAGATCAGATAGGAAATATTGCTGACTTCTGCTTAGTTAGTGCTAACAAAGCCCTCAGCGTAACACACGCTCCGGAAAAACATCAGCACAGCGAGTGGTCATGACCGAGGGCTGCTAGTTTATTGTGATCAGCTAATAAAGTCTGGAGAGCAAGATATGATAGTTAGTTCTTTATCTCCACAAAGCATATTTGGTTTTGACAGAAGTGAGCTGAGAAAGATGCTCTTTTTACGTCTTGAAAGAACAGAACAACAAGACTATTAGGATGCAACCTCATGTAAACATTCCTGAGGCTAAAAGCAAATAAATGCACATCAAAGTGTGCTGCGTGGTTCCTCCGTGTCGCTCTATTTTATCTTTGTTCTCCAGACCATTGCAGAAGCATCATTAGCGGCGTTTGGGAGCCGTTGCCATCGGGAAGCAGCATTCGTATGCGTCCAGCAGCTCTGGCAGAACACCGGCCACCTCATGTTGATCCGGTTATGTGATTTATTTCTTCCAGGGCGAGGAGCACAAGATGCTCCGCAAGGCTTGTTTTCTTATTTCTTTGCTGGAGAACAAGTGGTGACAGAGCTTCACGGAGGGCGTCCTTGACTGTGTGGAAACCTGATGCTGTTTATTAGTTTGACTGCTTAATCTTGGGTTGAGTTAGCAAGTTTTCCAGCAGATGCTTTCCTGCACAGTGCATCTAAAGGGTTAGTTTGCACAAAAATCAGCAATGCGGTAGCAAGAGGCAGTAAATACACCATTATAGGAGGAAAAGCATCCGTATTGGCGGACATTCAAAAGTGGCAGTAGATTCTGGCAAAATACAATGTTTGCAGCAACCTGCGAGTCACAAATATTTAGTAGATGTTTTGCCAGTGATCGATTTTTATTGGATACTGTAAAAGCAAGAAATGGACTTATATTTTAACACCGCTATTGTTAAGGCTTTTATCACGGTACTCTTAATAGTTCTTATAAACTAAATAGGTTTAATAGGTTTTATAAAAGGAACACTTTAGCAGGTTTTATATACAAAAAAAAAAAAAAAAATAGTAAGGAGAGAAATAAATATAATTATTATTATTTAAAAAGTTGCATCAAACTATAATCTAGATTTATTTATTTATTTACAGTGTTTTTTAGTGTAACTGATATACCATAGTTTTTAATCTTTTGAACTAGGTTTTATATAAATATAATATATATATATATATATATATATATATATATATATATATATATATATATATATATATATATATATATATATATATATATATATAATTTTAACTGTAGATAGTTATAATAAAAACAAATTTTATTAGATATTTTATATATTTATTATTATACTTATTTATTTATTTTTTACATTGTGGGAAATGTGATTCTTTTATAAATGTAGTGTTTTTAAAAGAAAAGTTTTTTTGTATTTGTAGCAATTATGTAATGCTAAAATCTTTCAAAACTGAATAAAAAAAAATCAAGATAAATAAAACAAACAGATAGATAGATGTCAAAATTCTTAATAAATGAGTTTTACAAGCTTTAAAACAACAACCATTTCCGTTTTATGGAAATCTGTATGTTTTCTACAAAGGTGTGTGTATTTTGTCTGGGCTTGATGAGAAGTGTCAGTATAAAGTCCAAGAGAGATGAAGAAGAGCGAGTGAGATGTAAATAAAACCTCACGGAGTGCAGCTTTCATTTAAGAGATTGTTTGACTGCAGTCCTGAGCTTTAGCTGCTTCACCAGCACAGGTTTAGAGAGGTTAAACCCACAGCAGCGCACATTTCAAAAGCGTTTTCAGATCCTCACAAGATTTTGCACCTGGAATGGAGAAGTAAAAAGAAGACCTGACAAAATATCAGGCTATTGTGTCTGGTGGGATTTGCAGTCTTTCGACTTTTTCCACTTAAATGAATGAAACATCAAAGGCAGCCATTCACAGCCGCCGTTTGCAGAGTGGACTCATTTCAGCTGGATCAAACATACATTCTCTGACTCCTGCTCCTGAACAGACACCGCACTCGTGTGTGTGTGTGTGTGTTTAAACAGGAAATGTTGGCGAAGCATTGTGAAGAAGGAAAGAAAGCACTAGCGTTCACTGAGTTTCATCGATCCAACAAAAGAGCAGCAGAAGCTGCTGGAGATTCCAGAACTCATGGTGGTCAAACTGCATCCTTTACACTAAACAGCAGACATGTTTTACTACAGTCAGTTAAAACCTAATGGCGAAGATCATACAATATACAAATTTGAACTATAATGTTATCAAATATTTAAGTTTTTTTTTTTTTGAGTAAATTTGATCATCTTATCGTTAAAATCAATGTACCTTATGAAGTGAGTAAATTTTAATAAATTATGTAGAATATTGATATAAAAATAATAATAATTGTAGTTCTTGAAACTGGAAAGAATAATCTATTCAAGCAATAAATATTTTGCACCACATGTTGAGAAACTAAATATTGGTGGAGGATGCGAGTCGACTGATTTTATTCTTGGCCTGTGAGTTTTCTGCACGGTCACGGCTGGTCTCAGAGGAGACACGTGTTGCTGAGACAACAGGCAGAACAGAGCACTACTTCCTGTTCACACACACACACAGCACCTGCAGTCACAGGAAAACCACTGACCTTCCATGTGGTGAAACACTAATCCATCTTCAGGATGCTGAGCGTGGCCGATGGCTTCAGACTCTCGCTGCTGCTGTGTCGCTTCAGTACATGATGCATTATCACAAGAACGATGCACTGATGTGTGTTTCCGGATCAGTCTTCAACAACTATTTCTTAGTTCATTCTACACTACAATATGGACGAGCACAATGTGTTTAAAACATTGTACTGAAACAAAATTCCAAATTGTAAACAAAACAGAGATATTTAGGGTATTTTGAATAAATAGCTTTCCATTGGTGTGTGCTTTGTAAGGAAGATAACTATGTTTGGTTGAGATATAACTATTTGAAAATCTGGAATCTGAGGGTTAAAAAAAAATCTAAATATTGAGAAAATCAACTTTTAAGTACAAAAAAAAATTGCATTTTACTAACCAAAAATTAAGTTTTGTTAAATTTATGGTAGGAATTTTACAAAATATATTTTATGGAACATGATGTTTGCTTAACATCCTAAAGATTTTTGGCATAAAACTAAAATGAACAATTTTGACCCATAAAATGTTGCTTATTGTTAGCTATTGCTACAAATATAGCCATGTGACTTATGATTTGTTTTGTGCTCCAGGGTTACACAGGGTTTTTTTTTTTTTTTGCAATGAATTTACTATTTTGCATTAATATATTTTTCAAAGTTGCAAAGAAAAGTTTTACAAGAAAATGCTTTTTCAATCTTTATATTTCACGTTTTATTCAATGTGTTAATTGCCATTTCTTTATAATTAAATTGTGAAATTTACTAGCAGTTTCAAACTAAATACTACACCATTATATATATATATATCACTCTAGACAGTATTGGCGGTGCTCTGAATACACCCGGCATCCAGGTTTTCCTCATCTACTTTGTACTTTGTAAAAATCAAAACCGAAGATGAACAAAGCTTTTACGGGTTTGGAACGACATGGGGGTAAGTGATTAATGACAACATTTTCATTTTGGGATGGGGTATCCCTTTAAGGCAATTAAGACTGAAATACTTTGACCAAATAATACACTAACACTATTGCACAACATTCATCACATAAATAAATAAAGGATTGGATGTAGTACAATAAAGTAAAAAGGTTTAGTCTTGTTGATGTCATGCATTATATCACGGTTTTGAAGTGAATGAAGAATTTGAAAGATTTTAAATTAATTAAAATAACTTTTTTATCTTCTAATATTTTTTATGCTTATTGTTTACCGTTTTCACTGTTATTTGTTGTTTTAGTGATTTTTGCACTGCCTTGGCCATTCACAGCATCAGTTATTGTCATGCCAATCTAGCGCACATTTTCTCATACAAAATCCATTGAATTGCATAAGAAAAGGGCAAAGCATGACAAATAGATCCGATGCTGACAGCTTGAGCTTAGAGAGTCCAGATCCAGGAACTCCCGAGACAAAACTCCTTGAGCCTTCACGAATCCAGTCCGTGTTTTCTCTGTTCTGATACTGGCCACTGGGCTGTGGTTCATCTGCGAGAGAGGGAGACAGCTTTCTTTCTTTCTTTCTTTCTTTCTTTCTTTCTTTCTTTCAAAACTAGAAAAGTATATATATATATATATTTTCTTCTGATGTGTTAGATATCTAATTTCACATCACATTTCCATTATATTACCTTGTGACGTAAAGAATAAAAAAAAAATAATAATAATAATAATTAAAAAAAAAAAAAAAAAAAAAATTATATATATATATATATATATATATATATATATATATATATATATATATATATATATATATATATATATACTTTAAAAATACTCATACATTAAATATTTAAAACAGATTGCATTATATACATATTGCTGTTATATCATATTTAAATTAAAAAAAATTCTTAAAATGAAAAAAAAAAGAAATAAGTGCAAACACTTAAAACAATAAAAACAACTTATTGCCATGCACATTTATGTTTTTCATACATTTATTAATTTTAATAAACATTTTTATCATCTTATTTATAAATCATTAAAATTGCTAAAAATAATTACATTTATTTTTTGCTGTTTTTATTTTATAGTATTGTGTATTTAATATAATTTCAGTAAAATGTGTTCTAGTTTTTGCTTCAACATCTCCTGACGCAAAACTCCACGAGTCTTCATGAATCCAGTCCGTGTTTTTCCATGTTCTCACACTCACCGCTGGGTTGTGCGGTTTGTCTGTGTTGGTGTATGTGAGTGAGAGAGAGAGAGAGAGAGATTGCTACTTTCTCTCCGCTGATAGAAACACACAGCAGAAGTTGAGAGCGCGTCGCTCCGGATCTCTTCTGGACGTTTCGCTGTTCTAATCACGCGCGCGTTCGTTCTGAGCGATTCCGTCCGAGCATTCTGCTATGAGCCGGATGCGACAGAAAGCGTGATTGATTGATCATTGTTGAGCGATTGAATGATTGAAACAGTTGTCCACCTGCAGCTGGAGACGCCGGTGCGCTGAACGCGTCTCGCGGGTTTTGCGCTTTTACGCATCGGCTGGATTTGTGCACAGGAGGGATGTTGAAGACACCTGTCGTGGTTTTCACTTCTTTATCGCTGCTATTGTCGCTGTCATGTGCTGGAGATGTAAAATCGCGCAGCTGCAGCAATGTGCGCCAGGCGTTCACGACCAAAGGCTTCAGTCTCCATAATGTGCCACATCAGGAGATATCAGGTGAGGACTGGGTGCCAACATCGTGCCACATCACAAACTATGGCGAAAAGCGCATTTCAGCTTACATTTCAGTTAGACTCGGGAGGAGAACAGCTCGTGCTCATGCAGAAGGTTTGCCTTCGAGTCCTATTGATCATTAATGGGCTTGATCAATGCTGATTTGCGGATGATTTACATGTAATGAACGAGAAAACCTGAGCTCGGTAATTCGGGGATTTGGTGACTTGATCTTTGAAAACTTTTCCTTCCACAGTTGTCTTCAGTATCTATGGATATAAAGACAGCGTGAGGTCATTTAGCTATTGCGTTCACAGAAATGCATGTTATTGAACAGATATTGGGCACAGTTTCTTAAACTATGCATTTTTGACTGCACGACTTGAAAACGTCTCAACCTTTCCCATATATACTTTAAGTATAAGTTAAATTCTGTATTATTATTTAATCTGTCATTGCAAATCCATAAAATTAGCAATTTTAAGGCCAAACTACATTTGCATTCAGCTTATAAAGTGAATATAATTTTGAGGTCCATTTACTTAACTTTTGTAAAACTTTATGCACGTTCATATGCAGAAACCTTGTCAAATTAATAGATCCAAAATGAGCAAAACCAAGATTTCCTTCTCAAATTTACTCAAAATGTTACTGAAACCACACAAGAAAGACAAACCTACAGGTTTTCTTCGTTAACATACAGTACCGTCAGCCATCTTCATTAATGCAACTTTTTCACTTCAAGAAAAACACAATTTTCATCATCACACACTCAGGAAAAATTACCAGTTGTTAGTAAATCTACATTATGATGCAACTCATAAACTCTTGAGTGAGATTTGGCCACATTGTGAGTTTTGCAGCTCTGTCTCCAATTAAACCACTCGTGCAATATCCACAGCCCCAGTAGGTGGCCCTACTCACTCAGTAGGATGAGCCCGTGTTTAGCATTGGATTTATGGAGTCCTTAAGGACATAGTGTAGCTTTAATTCATACTCCATGCTGTGGCATAGGTAGGCTTTTTTTCTCGTTGTTATCTGTTGTGAAGTAATCACATTTAAGGGCTTCGCCCAGTAAAAGCAGATTACCGCTGTAGAGATATAATGCAGAAGACGAGAGATTGTTTGAAAGGATAAGATAATGTAGTCATAATGTGTTTGATCCCACAATACAGTTGCATTTGGCTTAAAATGACATCTGTTGCTCGTCCTGATGGCAGGCACAGCCGGATGTTGCATGCTTGTGATGATGATGTTTGAAAAGTCCTTTTTCGAATGAATTAAACATACACATTGATTTTGGCAAAAGTTTGGTGGTGAATAATGCAGGAACGCTGGAATACTGGGGACTTAGAAGCACGGAAATGGACCTGCAGGATGTGTGTACAAGCAGTGTTTTGTGCATTTCTAAAATAAGATTATTTAGTCTTTTCCCTGTGGTCTCAGCTGTGAGTATGTTGTCTTATAGTTGTTCTCCAAGGACTCAATCCCCATGAGCATCTAGTGTGAATGTCTGCTGTTGATATTGGTGCACGTCTATGTACAGTATATATGTTTTCCTGCTGTCGTATAGTGAGCCATAATATAATAGCATGCAATGGCGTATGCAAGAATACATATGCAATGCAAATGCAAGCCAGTGTAGTGTTGACTAAAGGGATGGCCTTAAATTCAGTCATTTTTCTTTATCCTGAAGTTGTGGTGCTTTAAGATTCTGACTTATTCAGAGACTGCAGTAACTGTTGAACCTGATTTTTTTTTTTTATAGTGTAGGTTGGATATAAAGCCAGACAAAAAAAAATAATAATTTAACACCGATGTCTGAATGTCATCACATACGAAATACCAAAACAAGTGTATATTATTTGAGTGAAAAACAGCTCATGCAATGAATGTGACGAATATGAGAAGAACTGACTTCATACATGCACTAAAATCATTGAGCAAAAATGACTCATGACTGGACAAAACGTCCTGCTTAAACCAGTCTAAGGTGGCTTGTTGGTCTCAGCTGAACAGTGAGACATGTCAGCTGGTCTAAACTAGATGGTTAACATAAGGTTATGAACAAACTAGGGCTGCAACTAACGATTATTTTGATAATCGATTAATCTGTCGATTATCTTTACGATTAATCGATTAATCGGTTTATGTACTTATATTTTAGTTTTTTCAATTTTTTCCCCAAGTAAATTATTAATAAATGGTCTTTATCCTTCAGCATAGATTTTTAAGAGATTTTAACCATTTTGCACTGTCATATCCTCATCAAAAATATACCTGGAGTTGTTTTATTGTGTTAGTAATCCTTTGTCGAACTCTTCTGCAATCAGAACACTGACCCATACTCTAGCAAATTTCACAAGGAGATTTCAAATAATGTTTTCACCATGGCAGTCCTTAGAGCTCCTAAAGTAGTTTAACATCCCGAACGAAGCTTATTAAGGAATCTTTCAGAACATATTTTCACGAAGAATAAGGATAAAACAGAATAAAATTGCAGTGCATTGTATTTTATTATTTACTGGGAAACAGCTTTATAGCTTTTGCTGTGAAATTGTAAACAATCCTTCGAAAAAAGTGCCAATGGCATGAAACCTGAATGGAACTCACAATTTAAAGTAAAATCCATCAGAAGGTTGTCCAGAAAAAAAAAAAAAATCGGACACACACAAAAAACCTGCTGTGTGAAAAAGAGCAGTGAACACTTAGAAAAAAAGTGCATTTCAAATATCTTTAAAAATTTACCTCTCTCATTCAGTCATAATTAGGCTGCACGACTGAATTTTGAACTGGTAAATGACAAACTGATCACAGAACATGTTTGTAAAGCTTTAAATGTTAACTGTTAAAAAGCAATGTTATCAGCTTTTACGACTAAACATTTGCAAACAACATTGTACTGGAGAATCTGCACAAATGAAAGTCTTAGGGGCCGTTCACAAATCGCGCCTAAAAACGCGTGGAAAACGCTAGGCGCACCGCTTTCGCCTCCTTTCCAAAGCGCTCGTGCAGAAGCGCCCCTGAGGCGTCTGCCTTTGCTAAGCAACCATGACGTGCGCTCTCCTTGAAGACGCGGAAATTTCAAGGATAAATGGATTTGCAGCTAAAAAATCGCTTGCAGTAGCTCTGCTACTAAATTTATTTCAAAATGGAAATCCATATACAACTATGATCAGCTGTTCCTTTCATCTTGACTGAGCTTTTAACGTTGTTACGGGAAAGGATGAAGCTGATTGGTTAGTTTTTGTCACATGACCCGCGGTGCGCTTGCGGCATTCTGAAAAGTTGAAATGTTTTAACTCAATGCGGTGCGGTGTTGGAAATAACAAACTTGAGCGCGCAAAAGACGCGATATGTGAACGTCCCCTTAAACAGTTCAGTAGTGCAGAGTTTACAGGTTACTCTTCTTTTTTGAAGGCTCAAAGTAAAGTACTCCCACATCACGCTGAATGCTGCAGAGACGCTGTTCGGGAAGCACGTGACATAAAACGAGGCCAGCTATTGGCTATTCGCTACTTCTCCTGTTGTACTGGCTGAGTAAAACCTCCGGTGGCTCATTACTGCCACACTTTGGTCACCGCAGATTTGAAATATGCACGAAATGAGCCGCTTACGGCAAATAAAAGTTATTTAGCAACGAATCGATGACTAAATTAGTTGACAACTATTTTAATAATCGATTTTAATCGATTAAATCGATTCGTTGTTTCAGCTCTAGAACAAACATTCTTCCAGTACCATTAATGGACCATTCGTTTAATAGTTATCCAGTCTTTACATTTATGCATTTAGCAGACACTTTTATCCAAATCAACTTACAGTGCATTCAGGCTATAAATTTTTTTTCATCAGTATGTGTGTTCCCTGGAAATCGCTGCTAATGCAATGCTCTACCACTGAGCCACAGGAACACTAGAAATAACTTTCTCAAAATATTTGTAGTTCAAAATAGAAAGATTTGTAAAACAAAAACCAACAGCATCAGTTGTACTTGACGTGTATTTACACAGTTTTAGGGTAAGTCGTTGATTTCAGTGCATGCTTAATTTGAAGCAGACACATGTGGGAATATTATATCAGTAGTCTGAGACACTTAGAGCAAACTAAACACAGAGATTCAAACAAAATAAGTTAAATCACTTCCTGCTCCACAGTATATCAATGTCACATTAGGCTCATGGGTGTGTGAGAACATTCCACAAAACACGGATCATACAATTCCCAAATCATGAGATTAGATTTCCCAACTCCGGCCAAAACCAAACAGACAAACCCAATGAAACTCAAAGCACAAACATTTAAGCTATACATGATGTATTTGGAAATGGCTCTGGGAAACACACACACACACACACACACACACACAGGTAAAGCAAGGCTCTGTCCTCAGATAAATCATTCGGTTGATTAATCACACATGTCTGATTGTTGTTCCTCTCGTGAGCTCATTTGGGCTCTCAACAGGCTGTTATTTGCGTGGTGAGCGTTCAACGGTTAAATTGCTGCCTGACAACACAGAGGTCATCTGGGAAGTTACATAGCGTTACACTTTATTCCTTTATTTCATTTCTCTTTGCTTTTTTAGTATTACTTTCCTACATTCTCATTCCCAGATAAAAAGGAATGTTCCCATAACTTTTACTGATGTTTTGTGAAAGTGATGTACAGTAAATGTTAAGAGAAAGCAGGCTTAAAACTTAAAAATGTTTATGGAGCATTCCTATAACATTACTATTATGTTCTCCTAATGTTGAGAGTTAGAGCAATATATTAGCATGTTCTTAAAGGGAACATTTTCAAAATGAACTGTTTCAAAATGCTAAAATTGAATGTTCCTCTAAGGTTCGCATAACAAAGAAATGTTTTTTTAGCTGCTGAAAATACTAGTGTTCTAATAATTTTAGAACTGTGTGTGTGTATGTGTATATATACATACATACATGGTAATTTAACACGTTAATTAGAATAATTATGGAGAAGAATAATGTGTTAAAATTATTAACGCATTTAACGCACTTGCCCCGTCCCAGAACTATGTGGATCATCTGCCATTTCATACAGTCGACTGATGACTAATATGAGGCAGAGCAACAACTTACTGCGTGATGGAGCCTAGAAAATATCCCTAAAATTTAAGATATGGGGCAAAGCGCCAGTTTGAGATTGTCATATTTACATCAAATAGTTAAGACATATCACACACGTGCAAATGTGATACTCATCTTATACAACAGTTCATTAAGAAGTTAATATTGTGTTATTTTAGACACAATGTTGTCTGTTTTGTTACATTTTGCCAACCAGAATATAAAGACAAATCAGAACTATTCATCCCCGAGCAACCCATTTAATTTCTTAGTCCATGTTTTGAATGTATTTGGTAATAGTCGCGTTGGGTTTGAAGTGGCTGCACAGACCGATCGGTGTTTGACATCAAAGCACCACGAGAGCGATTCAGAAGCACAAGGAGTCGTCTGCTCTCTAAAGCTCTTGCGGTTCTTTGATGTCACACACTGATCGATCTGATGGTGATGATCCGCTTCAAGCCGAACAAGCCTAATGATTCAATGAACCATTCATAAAGAACCCTTTACTTCACTCCTGAATGAATCAGCCATTTGAATGAATCAAATGAATGAATAAATGACCCGATGACTTAATCATTAAGACATTTACTACCACCACCTACTGGCAGTTTTAGTTTATTATTTAGTGTATCATTTCATTAAAGAAATAATTTCATATTTTCATAGTAACAATAATACAATTAAGAAAATAAATTATTAAAGTTATATTTCACCCAATCAAAAATGACATTTCTGTCATCATTTACTCACATGGTCCAAAAGAGTATTTGCAATAAATTTTATCCAGCAAAATATTTCTTGCTGAACCTACTTTTTGTAATCTGTTTGATGCTTTATGTCATCCTGGTATGGTGGACTCGCTCTCATTTCATACAAACCCAGGTGCTGCCATTCTGCTACGACTGTTTAGTACGCTGTAGTGGATTATAAGAGAAATAACAAACTGGTAAGATTTTAAAACATTGTCTTAATTCTTTTAATGGTTTAACTATTTATGTGGTGAAATGTTGTGTAATAACTGATTTTGACTGCACTGTTTCCCTTAAATGTCCATCTAGTTTGAATTTGCTGCTGTCTTCACATAAGCTTTTCGTTCAGATATTTCAACTCAAATCAATATTTCGCTTCTAATTATTTACTTATGTGGTCCTGATCACCCTGTTGGGGTTTATTCTGAGAGAACAACCGGCTGAATGTATACATTATCACTTACATATATAATGAAAATCAAAAACATAAGCTTTTCATGGCAGCTTTTGTTATTTTGATAGACTATAAAAAATATATATATATATTTTAAAGTTGTAAATAAAACAAAGATTATTGGAGCACGCTTTACAAGGAACTACTATTTGAGTTTAGTTTTTACAGCAAATGTCCACATTTAATTCAGCTTTACTTACCATTACTTTTATAATAACTTGTGAAATGTACGAACTATTTCGGAGTGTTTTTTTCCTTCTCTAGTGCAAGTGCATTTATTAAGTAATTGAATTTAAAAATCTAACTGAAAAAAGAAAAAGAAAAACATACAAGATGGAATTTTTGACTGATATTTTTTAACTCGGCAAGCACGAAGCAGGGTTATGTTACCAATTAGAATTATTTCCCCCCGTTTTCTAAAATAGTTTTCCACGCAGTGGTAATATCTGAACCATATTGTAATTACGTTGAGAAATATACACAAGTTAGTGTTATATAGAATCACTCGTGCTGTGAGATATGAGATGTTGACCGAACCGCCCACGTCTACCCCTGTAGCGCTCAAGAGTGATTGACAGACACTAAATGGACTTACTTTGCTGGAGGAAGGTTCCTCTGTCATATCATAGGCGTTTCTGGCATGTTCAGCAAGATCTTGGACATGGCTCCGTGTTTAATATCACATCCACCTCTGTGTAGGGCAGCGCTGCTGATCCCAGCTGTCTGCTTCACTCCTCATTTCTATCTCTCTGTGTGTCTATGCCTGTCGTCTAATCACTCTGCTTAATGAAAATCTCGGCCTCTAAATGTTAGGAGCTGGAGCGAAAGGCTTTGATCAGTGTCGCCTATGCGCTCGTCCTGTTTGTCCAGCGCCGGCGTACTGAACGACATCCATTTACATTCATTATGGAACACAGACCTGCACAAACACAGAGCGCTTCGCCAACATCGTGCCAGTTAGGAGGTGAACAGAGGTACGAAGAGAGAACTTGAAGGAAAATATGCTAATTTATGTGAGAAGAATGAATTATGCCTCCTCTGTCATCAGCAGCAGGTGAGGAAACCGAGCCTTGCTTCAATAGATCAGAGCAATGTTTTTATGATTATACTGTATATTTAGAATACCATTAAATATTGATTCAAATAGAATACCATTAAACCTTAGTACTTTACAAAACATTTATTGAAATGTAAACGTCGAGAAACTTAGCATTTGTGCCTTTTCTGTTAAAAGATTGAGCAATTAACATTTTGTCATGTACTCAAAAAATATGAAAAATAAGCTTATTTTAGATTAGATGCCAGGCAAGTATTTCTAATTTGTATTTAATTTACAAGTTGATGGGCTAAAAACAAAAACAAAATGAATAAATACTATACAGACAGAAATAAATAAATAAATGAATAAAGACTAGAACACTATAACTGTATAGACATTTTAAATAAAGTATCAATTTAAAATTGTATCCATTTCAGAATTTATTAAAATTATATATATATATATATATATATATATATATATATTTAAACTAAAACTTTAATATTCATTCATTCATTCTTTTCATTTGTTTGTTTATTTTTTGTAGTTCCTATGAAAAATCTCCTTTTAATTTTATTTATTTGTTTAATTCATACATTAAAGTCATACAGGTTTGAATGAGTGAATGTGAATAAATTATGACAGAAAGCTCATTTATGTCCCCAACTGTCCCTTTAAAGCCTCCATAGTTCATTATTGAAACAACACTACATTATAGTCCAAAAAGTATATGTTTTCATTTGATTAGATTTTTCCTTCTCATCATCAGTGGTAATAGAGAAATCTAATATTAGCTCAGGGCCTGTATATAATATGGCAGAAAACTCTACTCTGGCAGTGGCTTTATGTACAGACTTCTGGGAAATCCTGCTACAAGAGCCTCACAGAAAGAGAATATTATATATAGATTAATGTGTTTCTATCAAAAGGCTGTTCATGTTGTTCACAGAGTTACAGACGTGATTATGATCACCTGTCTAAAAGCCAAAAATTTCTCACATCTGTAATTGTCGCATGCTGCTAAAATTGGCTTTGACAATTAAGCAAATAAAAGAGTTGTTTAGTAATTGTGTTTTAAGTTGGTTATTACTGTTACCATTTCATAAAAGGAAGTTGTGCTAATAAGTGCTATGTTGTCTAGTATAGTATTTTGAAAGAAATGTCTCTGCTTACCAAGAAAGCATGTATTTGATCAACAATACAGTAACAATTTTATAAAATAATATAATTTAACCTGGGATCAAATCTGAATTTCCAGCATCATTGCTCCAGTCTTCAGTGTCACATGATCTTCAGAAATCATTCTAATGTGCTGATTTGCTGCTCAAGAAACATTTCTGATTATTATCAATGTTGAAAACAGTTGTGCTGCTGAATATTTTTGTGGAAATTGTGATACATTTTATTTTTCATGATTATTTCATGAACAAAAAGTTCAAAAGAATAGCATTCATTTCGAATGGAAATCCAGACAGACAGATAGTTTCAGGCAGACAGACCGTTCAGGGCTGACAAAGTTCATAAGGCAGGAGAAAAGGGGGCATGTGGGCATATATGTCCTCAAAGTCCATAGAGGGGCGCTCACCCTCAGCCATGGTGCAATGGGCAGAGTTTCCCTCCGCACTCTTGATGTTCATGGCGCTGTCCATCGTCGGTCGCTAGTTCTGTTGCAAGCTCTTGCAACTGGTCTGTTGTTGCAGGCTCTGGCTCTGTGGCGATCCTCAGCTCTGTCGAAGTCCATGGCGATGGCTCATCGGTTGCGGCGGGCTCTGGCTCTCCGTCAGAGGTGGGCTCAGGCTTGGCTCTGTGCAGCAGGGAGATGGTGGGCTGGGCTCTGGGTCCTGACTCAACAGCTGCGCTCGTGCTTGGCCGGAAACACAAAGTCCTTGGTGTGGTCCTCAAGAGAGCGATCCCACTGCTCCAGCAGGAGGACGAGGATGACAGGATCATCCATAAGAGAATACAAAAACCGACAAAAAATGAACAAACGAAACGCGTTGCTTTACTTTTTCAAGGTCCGGTCTTCTGTCATGGTGTGGTGCGGGAGATAAACACGTAAATGAGGAAGATACAAGAAACAGTCTTTAATAACCCACAGCACGTGCGCGCACACACACACACTTCATAATTCACACGTATTCTATAGACGAGACTGGACAACCAAACACTGAACAGACTGCAACTTATATGGGGAACGTAAATGAGGATAATTGACACGAAACACCTGAACATGATGACACAATCGAGGGGAGACAGAAACTAGATCAAAGAATATGAAAATGAAAACAAACACAAAAGTCCATAAGGTGTGAAAACTGTCACTTTCGGTCAGTTTAATCCATCCTTGATTAATAAAAATATCAATTTAGAATGATGTTGTATAATGTGCGATTCAGTTAACTTTTTTCTCCAAACGTTGTCATATTCAGGAAACATAATCATTTTAAGCAAACACATGTGCAAATATCTGACATTTGTGATGGAATAAACCAAGCATAATTCGTCATCCAAATAATCCGAGCATAAATATGCCACAAACTAGCAGCCGCCCCGGAGGAGAGAGGCTGTAGAAAGCACTTAATTACTGCTAATTAGGAATACTAACAGGAGCGCATCAGGTGCTGCACACACAGATCCGGATTAGATGGTGGCAGTCGTGTTTATCCCTTCAGAGGATGCACCATCACACGGGCATTAATAAATTCAACATTAATAAAGCTCAAAGACATGTTTTTATTAAATGGCCAAAGCTCACCAAAAGTCAATTTACATAAGTTAATTATTTGGACAGCTTTTTTCACCACAGAACGGCTGCATTTGATTAATAGCGTTTGGAAGGTGAGCTGCATTAAAGAGGCGAGCCGAATGGCGCCCTGGAGAGCGTTCAGATGCACAGGAAGTAATGAAGGCATTAATACTGTGGAAATTGACTGCTACAGGAAGTTGTAGCTCAGACATAAGGTGTTTGGAAGCGTGGGCGAGGTGAAAACCCAACGCTTTGTTTTCCCTGTCAGTCGTGAGATGCTGATAGCGTTGTTTTCTTGCCTCGCCGTCTCCCCCGGAGCAGCAAGAAAACCAACACTACATTATTCTAGCGCTGCTTGCAGGGCTTGTAGTCACTGGCAGCATCATTTGGGACTGTTGTTGTTGTTGTGGTGGTGCTGCTATATAGTTTTTTTGTTTTTCTTCTGCATGTTAGTTTTTCAGCAGTCTGACTTTGTTAAATTGGATGTTCTTTGAAACAGCTGATGTCAAGGAAGACGTTCAGATCAAGCCAGTGCATCATTAGTACTAGTAGGAGCACTTAAGGGATTTAAACAAACCTTAAGGACTTACGTGCTTCTTAAGAAAGTGTGTTTTTACTTTTCTTTTCTAAGGCATCTGACATAGTAAGACATAAATAAGTAAATAACTATATAAAGTTTATTTATTTTATTTGTGCAAAAGGAAAATGATGTATTAACAATAAAAAGTCTATAGTGTTGGTGAGATTTTGATAAAGTCTGGTTTCATTTCTGAACACGGAGCATCACATTAATCAAACAGCTTTAAAGTGCAGCTCGGACATCTAAAGCATGTGCTATTTGGCTTTTAAATGCAGATTTGTTCAAGCTACGTTTTATAGTTATAATCTTGCCAACTCACATTTATGGGGAATTTATGGAAGTCTCACCATGGCACACACTAGCAACCAGCAACATTTGTGTTTGGTATAAATGACACAGAACATTTAAAGTGCATTCTAATTTCAAACTTACATCACACTCTGTTCATTATTAAAATAAAGTACAGTCAACCAAACATATACAAGGTTACACTGGTTAGTTTAAATAGACCGTAGTATACCAGTCCACTCTGTTATGCCAAGGACATTTTTGCTCATGTGAAGAGGATGATCTTTTCCGTCTAGTTTACATGAAAAAAATAAAAAAATATATTATAGTTTAACATTCAGATACATTGCAAATATGGGAACATTTGGATATGTGCAGAACGAGACGTGAGCAATAACCTCCAAATACATCTAGTCAAACCCGCACTCGCTCGTCCTCGTATGGATCGGATCATTTTTCGGATCAGCAAAAAAAAAAAAAAAAAAAAAAAGGCCAAGACAAATAAACATACGTTTTGTCTTTTTTAGTTAACATTATTAAATTTAAATATATGAAATCAACTTAAAGTGCACATGGCTTAATATCTTATTTTTAACCTAATAGCCCGACTCTCCCAGTCTGCTGTGATGAAGTGAGCAGTTATCGTCACGTATCTCTCCATCCCCCTGGACGTCCACCCTTCTGTTGTGAGCGCAACAGAGGATGCTCGGGATAGTTCATCCACTTTTTTCTTCTCCTGTTCATAAAGATCTGGCACAATCTTTTCACTCTAACCTCTTTTCTTCATCATTATATCTGACAGGGAAGCCAAAATGCGCTGGCCGTTCAAGCTCCTCCATTCCTTCGCTTGCCATGACCACTGAGTGTGGACTGAACATGCGCAACTTTTTTTTTTTTTCATAAATCAATCCGCGGGTCACGTGTGTGCCGAACTGAAGATATTGATCCGAACGGATCACGGATCAATGATGATCCGGATTCCGTTGCACCACTACTATAGTGTCATTTGAAAACATTGCAGTTGCATTCTAAAATGCAACAACGAGCACCACAAAACCATTTAAAGAGGCTCATTCAGCGGGAAACATTCAAAAAAAGTAAATGACCTCCAACGTATGGCGCGCTCTCTCTTTATTTTATCAAATGATCATAATCACATCTATTCATTTTACAGTCCTGCTACTACCATTTTATTCAGACTAAAACCCCTTTAATTCGGGTGAGAAAGCTTTTTTTCCAAGTGGCTTTTGCACATAATAATACCGCTGCAGACGCATTTTGCAGCATTAAGGTTATTAATTGATCGTTAATTTAAATGACGGTCGATCATGGAAATTATCGAATACTGACATCCCTAAATACAAATGAGTTGGATGGAAAACTGGTTATTGTCTGCATCAAACCATGCTTCCGAACAAATGTCATTCACCGTTCTGGGCAGCTCCAGGACAGCTGTCTCTCCGAGCGCTGTGCTGTCTGTGAGGGGGGCGGAGTAACGTCAGAGACAGTTTACTTTGGTAACATCACGCTGCAGTGTTTGTTAGAGCTGCCAACTTCTCCACCCCATTTACAGAGTGAAATTCTCTGACTACCTTTATCTCCCAGGACTGTTGTTGAATCTTCCAAAAGTTTTAGCTTGGGGTGCTTCAGATGCAGCAGCAGCAGCAGCACTTTCCACCCCACCAATAACACGGGGCTGCCCGCCGACGTGCCTGACTTTAAATCGGCCCTACTAAACACGGATATCGGCCGATGCCGATATAAATAAATGACAAATATCGGCCCGATATATCGGTCAACCTCTATTCTGAACTGTTTCAGCAGCTCCTGTGGCAGGTTAAAGGCTCCTGAAATCTACCATCATCTTTACTGTTTTGAATGTGTTCAGCTCCAGGTTAAGACTGCACCAGACAGCCAGCTGGTGATCCACTGACAGATAGAGCCAGGAACAGAGAGCTGCGTCAGTTTGGTCTGGAGGGCTGTTGGGATGATGGTGTTGAAAGCTGAACTAAAGTCCACAAACAAGATCCTCACATAAGTCCCTGTTTTGTCCAGATCTTGCAGGATGAAGTGCAGTCCCATGTTTACTGCATCATCCATGGACCTGTTTGCTCTGTAAGCAAACGAGTGTCAAATCTATAAAGAAAGTGAAAGTGGTGACATTTGCCAAGTAAGGTAATCCATACTCTGAATTGGTGCTCTGCATTTAACCCATCAAAGGCCAACTCTCTAACCATTAGGCCACAGCTGCCACATTAGGTCTTCAGCAAGTTGTTGATTTGCTTCAGTGCAGGGGGATGGTGTCTTGTTGTTTGCGATGGCTTTCAGACCTTTCCACACTGAAGTTGAGTCATTGGAAGTGAACTGATCTTCCCATTTTTTAGCATAGGTCCTTTTAGCCACGCGTCGAAATAGGCTTTTAAAGCCCATTCTGTTTCGTTGGTCCATTTCTTTACAGTCTTTATTACAGATAAAGAAGATTTAGATTTTTGCTTGTAGGTTGGTAAAAGATGAACCAGGCAGTGACCAGAGAGCCTCAAAACTGCCCGTGGAACAGAGTGATATACATCTTATATTTCCGTGTAACAGTGATCAAGTATATTACTATTTCTGGTGGGACATGTAACGTGCTGTCTGTATTTTGGCAGTTCACAGTAAATATTTGCTTGATTAAAGTCCCCAAGGATGATTAAAATGAGGTGTTGTTTTTCTGTCTCTGTGATCTGATCAGCGAGATTTTACAAAGGCAGACTCAAGTGTGCTTTGCGAAGGAATGCAACACTCACGAGAATGAACGAGTGAAACTCCCACGGCGAATAGAACGGCTTACAGTTAATGAAGAGTGTTTCTAGATTCTGAACAGCACATCTTCTTTAACACTGTTACATCTGTACACCAACTTTCATTGATGTAAAAGCGTGTCCTGCCACCGAGCGATTTCCCTGTTGATCACAATCTGCTCTAAACAGCTGAAAGCTGGGGAGATGGAGCACGTTGTCCGGAATGGCGTCATTCAGTTAGGTTTCTGTGAAACACAGAGCAGCAGAGTGTGAGAAATCCTTATTTGTCTGGAGGAACAGAAGAACTTTGTCCATTTTGTTGTGTGGAGAGCGGAGATTTGCCAGTTGTACTCTAGGCAACAGCATTCGAAATCCATGCTTCCTGAGCTTGACGAGCGCTGGTTCTCTTACGCCGTCTGTTTGTCCTGAAGCATTTGATCAGCGCCAGTGCTCCACCGATTACAACATTCAGCAAAACTTCAGAATAATCAAAAACCTGCAGGAGACTTTGTGGTGTGTTCTGCCGAATGTTCAGCAGTTCATCCCTGATGAAAAAAAAAGGAAAAACTAACAAAAACACTAAAACGACTGGAGAGCGAAGCACCTCGGCTGCCATGTGCGGCGTCATCGGGATGCCATTTTTGTGTTAGTGGTTGTGGTATTTAAATATTTCATATTTTTCTTATTGCATGTTAAATGCTTGTAATTTCTGTTGATTACAGTCATCCCCATGTAATTAGGTATATTAGTTTTACATCTCATTTCTCCATGACAAGACAAATAAAAATGTACATACTCTTCCCAGTCTATTTTATGTTCTCGTCTGCTTTATAAAAGCAATGCTATAGTGAAAAATAAGACTCGATCTCTTAAAGACTGCTGCTGACAGTGTAGAGCATCTGTGAAGGAATCCATAGAAAACTGTGAGCGGTTTCAAGTCTGACAGCGATGGGTCAGAAAAACAATGGAGAGATGCAGCGAGACGGACTGACAGTGGAGCGCTGTTTCATAGCGAGCTGCTCCTCTAGTCCTCCTCTGCTCGGCCAAACCAGCTGTCAGCCACTTCATTACACACCAGGCAGTCTCTCAGTAAGGCCTGGCCTCCAAACACACCTGTGTGTGAGATACTGAGAGAAACAGCCAGGGCAGAGAAAGACTTTCTTCATTCATGATGCTGAACACCGTCAGTCCATGGCTTCCAAAAGTATTTGGAAACTTCAAATGCATGAAGGTCTTTGAATGGAAAATATACTTTAAAAAGTGAGATTTCTATTAAAGATAGTATTCTTTCCAAGTCCTAAAATCACCAATTGATTAAATCCATGATGAAGAAAGTGAAGAGAAATTTTACTGAAATTTACTATAATTTTACTTTAATATTTCCATTAATCAGCTATAAAATAATAATAATAATAATAATAATAATAATAAAATTGAATGAATCATGTAGCTGCATTTGAAATGAACGCACAGCATATTTGCAATGGAAGATCATAAAAATAATAAATGATTTAATCAACCTTTTGCCTTCATTAATGTAAAATAAAAATTGATGCAGAAATATTTTAGAAATACAACAATTACCATTTATTTTTAAAAAATGAATGAATTTACATATTGCTCTAAAAATGAAAACAAACAAACAAAATCTCAGTTTAATGATTTAAATCCAGTAGAAACAGGCAGCCTCTTGGGAGTCCTTGAAAATGGTGCTCATCAGGACCCCAAACTCAAAAGTAAAGGCATTTTTCAAGCTGGTAAGCTAAAAGAGCTTTCATCTCCTAAAGCTAACAGAAGTTGTGATGTTTGTGTGTTGTTCTGTAATGCCTAACAATGAGTAAAGCATAGGCCTGTATGGGAATCTATTGTGTGAAAATAGTTGCTTTAATATCATACAGTGTGACTTGCTAAAGCATGCCACTTTAAACAGCGGTTTTGCATATAATTTACTGTGCATGCAGATTGAGAAGCTGCATGAAATGTTTGTCATTTAAAAAAAAAAAACTTTTTTTTTTTTTGGCACAGAAAGATTAAAATTGAAAGGCAAAAGTTGTTTAAAAACTTGGAAAATGTGCAAAATTAATTTATCTTCATTATGCTGCTGTGCCTGCTCCAATTC